>NW_011889533.1:182933-190749 GCF_000151845.1 Pteropus vampyrus | reverse complement strand
TGCCTTACCTCCATTGCCCTTTGTGAATTTCATCTTTGAATCCTTCTCTTTTCAGTCATTGTTGTCTCAATTTGTCCCTATGTATGTTGAACGTTCATTACTATCAAGGTTTAGCTTTTTTAAAATTATTATTTAAGATTGTAATATTCTGTTCTTAGTAAGGGTTGTCTTCTTCTGCTTCTATTTGCCTGATAGTCACCTTACACCTAATTATGTGTTTTGTTTTTTTTCCTCACTTTGCTTTAGGTGAGCAGACCCCTTTCAGTATACCCTGTAGTGCAGGCCTCGTAGTGGAGAATTCCCTCAATTTTTGTATGTCTGGAAAGGTCTTTATTTATCCTTCATATCTAAAGAGTAGCTTATCTGGATACATTATTCTAGGCTGGTAGTTCCTTTTACTTAATAGTTTGTATATTTGATTCCTCTCCTTTCTGGCTTGTAATGTCTATGCTGAGAAGTCCAACGATAATCTAATGGGTTTTCCTTTATAAGTTACTATCTTCTTCTTTTTGGCTGCCCTGACAATTTTGTCTTTGTCATTGATTTTTGATAATTTTAATACAATATGTCTTGGTGAAGGCCTTTTTGGGTTGAGATCATTAGGTGCCGTATTGACTTCTTGAATTCCAAGCTCCAGCTCATTCCTTAGATTTGGGAAATTCTCATCAACTATTTGTCTGAAAATACTTTCTAGTCTCTGCTACTTTTCCTTGCCTTTGATATCGTCCATTATTCTTATGTTTCCTCTCCTGAAGGTGTCAACTAGTCCTTGTATTTCTCTTTTATTATTTTTCATTCTTTAGTTTCTCTCTTCTTCCTTTTGATTTTTTCTAGATTTCTGTCTTCTATATCACTGAAGCTTTCCTCTATTTATTCGACTGTCTTTCTCAAGCTTGCTATTTCATTTTTCAGCTATTGCAGTATGTTCTTTTTTTTTTAATATCCTGAAGATCTATTCTGTTCTTTTTGAGGGTTTCAATCTCCTTGCTAAAGAACTCATTCTGCTCATCTTGTTGTTTTTTTTTTTTTTCAATTCTTGAAATCATTAAAATGACTCATTTTGGAACTCACTGAGTTTTTTCAGAAGTACCTGAAAATGAATTCTCTGCCATTTAAGTTGCATATTTCTATGTCTGTAAGCTTATTTTCTGGAGATTCTTTTCTTTCTTTCTGAGATGTCTTGTCACTTTGGTTGTCCGTGGTGTTTAATGGTCTATTTCTCAGCCTGGGCATTAATGGAAATATATTTTGCTTTCTTTTCAGAAATAAGATTTATTATATAAGGTCTCTCTTTAGCCTGCTGTAAAACCTTTTTTGGTTTCCAGTAGGTGGCATCTAAGCCTTTTGGATCCTTGCTATATATAAAGCCGTAATTGTGCCTTTTTATTTTCCTGTAGATATTTAATCATGCTTGCTACCCTCAGTTTCAATCCCTGTCAGTGTTAGCAACAGTTTTGGTAGCATTCGGTAGCTCAGATTCCCTTGGGGCTCCGCAGTGTTCGGTCTTGGTGGATATGGGGGGGAGGGGCTATCTGGATTGGGGATTGGGTCTACGTCTCAGCCTAGGTTTTGCAACCGCAGCAGGTAAAAATCAACTGTTATTTCTTTGCCACCCCTCTTCTCTTCTTTCTGCCCTGATGACTGGGCTCTGCCACTGCCTGTGTGGAACTCACAACTCTCCCAGGCAGGGCTATTCAGGGAACTCTCCGCACTTTTTTCCCTACCCTTCTTCCAACACGGAGCTCCAGCTGCTAGAGGCAGCTTCTTTATTTCTCCCAGTCCACTTTCTGACATTCAGGATTGTGACCTGTGGTAGCTCTTATGTGCATATCCCATGATCAATCATGGTGGTGTGCAGTTTGGGTGTTTTTGTTGTTGTTGTTTGTTGTTGTTGTTGTTGTCAAGTTTTAGATGTTCAGTTTATTGTTTTTTAAAGGAGTGAGATCTAGGGACATTTCTCAAACCACCATGTTTCTCTAAAACCCTTGCTTTTTTTTTTTTTTTTTGAGAAAGCAGCTGCCAGTCTTATGGTTGCTCCCTTGTAAAGAACTAACTTCTTTTCTCCTACTGCTTTTAAGATTCGCTCTTTGTAGTTAACCTTTGGCATTGTAATTATGATTTGTCTTGGTGTAGGCTGCTTTGGATTCATATTTCTGGGGGAGTCTTTTTGTTACCTGGGGTTGTATGTCTATTTCCTTCAGCAGGTTAGGGAAGTTTTCCATCATTACATCTTCAAATATGTATTCAGCTTCTTGTTCTCCTTCTTCAGGTACCCCTATGACATGAATATTTTTACATTTATTAGTGTTCCATCAGCTCCTTAAATTATTATTATAGCGTTGTCTTCTTTTGTCTTGCCATTCTGATTGAGTGTCCTTGGCATCCCCATCTTCTATATCTGTGGTTAGATCCTCTTCTTTATCCACTCTGTTTTGTCCATCTAATATACTCTTCATCTCAGATAATGTGTTCTTCATTTTTGACTGGTTCCCTTTTATGATTGCCATTTTTGTTTTTATGTTTTTTTTTTAATTTCTTTGTTAAAGTTCTCACTGAGTTCATCTACATCTCCCTTAATTTCATTGAGCGTCTTTACAACCAGTGTTTCGAACTCTGCATCTGTGAGATTGCTCAACTCCATTTTTCATTGTTCTATTTCTTTTTTCCTGTTCTGTTCTCTCATTTGGTTTATGCCTTTTTGTTTTCCCATTTTGGCTGTTTCTGTATCTGTTTCTATGTACTAAGCGAAGCTCCTAAGTATCTCCATCTTATTAGTGTGTGTTTGTGTATAGGTGTCCAGCAACACAGTCCTGAGAGAGGTTCAGCTGCAGGCCTAGTTTAGCCCTAGCCTGTTTCCCTCCATGGCCATCTGCTAAGATTCAGCAAGCAATTCCCAGATGCTGTGTTTATAGTTGTTACAAGAAGCCATGTCAGAAACTGAGAACAGCAGCCACCAGTGTGAGTCTTGGCACTGCTCAGCAAGTGGTACAGGACTCACTGAGAACACAACTGAATGTGACTTGGATTGGGAGATAAATTGGGGAAGGGAGAGTTTCAGGGAATTCTCTGGGCAAAGAGATTTCTGTTATCTAGTTCGATGCCATCTCAGCTATGGGGTGGGCTCAACAGGGGTGTCATTGATACCGCCAGCACTTCTGCCTCACCTCCGACCATTGCTCCAACAACTCAGTGTTCCCCTGTAAGTCCTTGGTGTCCCCCAAACAGCCAACCTGGAGCTGATGCTCAGAGTGAGCAAATCTGTCACCATGAAAGTCTGTTGAGTACATAGCTCCTTTAAGAGACATTTGCAACTGAGGTCTGCTGCTGCCATAGCCTCTGTCCTACTCAACCACTGGGGACTGGGAAGCTGTGAGGCTTCACCTCCTCCTACCTCCAACCATTGCAGGGTGATTTCTTATTTCTATCCCTAATTGTAGGGATTCTGTTCATCTAGACCCTCAGGTGACTCTGCTTGCTATTTGCTCCATACTTCTCAACTTTGATGTGGTTCCAAGAGGAGATGAACGAAGCTTCTATCTTCTTCGCCATTTTGCCTGGTTCCCTTGAGACATCTTAACAATGACAAATTTCATAATCTTTTCTCTCCTTTGCCATGACATAAAGAAAATCACTGTTAACGAAATGACTATTCTTTAAAATAATTATTTTCTCACTTTTTAAAAAAATATACATTTTTTTAAATTTTTCAATTATAGTTGGCATACAATATTACATTAGTTTCAAGTGTACAATATAGTGATTAAACATATATAAAACTAATGAAGTTATCACTCATATGACTCATCTAACTCATCTGACACTGTACATAGTTACTAAAATATTATCGACTATATTCCTTATGCTATACTTTATATCTCTATGATTATTTTGTAACTACCAATTTGTACTTCTTAATCTCTTCCTCCTTTTTCACCCTATCTCCCCAAATTTCTTCCCTTCTGGCAATGCTCAGAATGTTTTCTGAATCTATGAGTTTGTTTTTGTTTTATTTATTTTGTTCTTTAGATTCCACATGTAAGTGAAATCATATGGCATTTCTCTTTCTCAATTTGACTTACTCCTCTCAGTATAATATTCTCTGAATCCATCTATGTTGTTGCAGATGGCAAGATTTCATTATTTTCTTTATGGCTGAGTAATATAACATTGTATATATATATATATATAACCTCTTTCTTTTCTATTACTTCATTGATAGACACCTAGGTTGCTTCCATATCTTGGCTATTGTAAACAATATTACAACACATGGATGCACATGTCCCTTCAAAGTAATATTTTGGGTTTCTTTGGATAAATACTCAGAAGTGAGATTACTGGGTCCTTCTTTGTTTCCTGTTATAGTCTTTGTTTTAAAATCTATTTTGTCTTGTTTTTGTACTGTTACCCCAGATTTTTTTATTCCCATTTTCATGAAGAATCTTTTTCCATCCTATTACTTTCAGTCTGTGTGTCTTTTGATCTGAAGTGAGTCTCTGGTAGGCAGCATATGTAAGGATCTTGTTTTCTTATCCATTCAGCCACCCTATCTTTTGATTGGAGCATTTAATTCTTTGTCATTTGAAATACTTGTTGATAGCTATGTAGTTATTGCCACTTTATTAATCCTATTTTTGATACGTATTTTTCCTCTTCTTAAAGAAGTCCCTCTAACATTTCCTACATTACTGGCTTATTGGTGTTGAACTCCCTTAGCTTTTTCTTGTCTGAGAAGCTCTTTATAGGTCCTTCAATTCTAAATGATACATTTACTGGGTGGAGTAATCTTGGCTGTAGGTCCTTGCTTTTCATCATTTTGAATATTCCCTGCAGATCACTTCTGGCCTGCAAAGTTTCTATTGAGAAATTGTCTGACAGTCTTATGGGAGCTCCCTTGTAGATAACTAACTGCTTTACTCTTGCTGCTTTTAAGATTCTCTCTTTGTATTTAACTTTTGATATTTTAATTATGATGTGTCTTGGTGTGGGCATCTTTGGGTTACTGGTTTTTAGGACACTGAGCTTCCTGGTTCTTCTTGCTTATGTTATAAACTTTATTTCTGAATTTTTGATGTGCAGTTACCATTATGAATTTGTAAACGATATAGATATATTTTTTTTCTTTGCATTTGCCTTATCTCCATTATCCTTTGTGAATTTGGATCTTTGAATCCTCTCCCCTTTTCAGTCATTGTTGTCTCCATTTTTCCCTATGTATGCTGAATATTCATTACTATCTTGCTAAAGCAAATCTCTTATTGTTTAAGCTTATAATGCCCTGTTCTTAGTAAGGGTTGCACTTCTCTGCTTCTATTTGCCTGATAGTCACCTTATTCCTAATTATGTGTTCATTTTTGTCATTTTGTTTTAGGTAATCCTTTTCACTATTTCCTATAGTGCAGTCTTCCTGGTGGAGAATTCCCTCAATTTTTGTATGTCTGGAAAGATTTTTATGCTGGTAGTTCCTTTCACTTAATAGTTTGAATATTTCATTCCACTTTTTTGTGGCTTGTAAGTTTTGTGCTGAGAAGTCTGAAGATAATCAAATGGGTTTTCCTTCAGTTACTGTTTTCTTCTCCCTGGTTGCGCTGAGAATTCTGTCATTGTTGTTGATTTTTGATAATTTTAATACAATGTGTCTTGGTGAAGGTCTTTTTGGGTTCAGATAATTGAATAGTCTGTTGACTTTTTGAATTCCAATCTCTAACCCAGTCTTTAGGTCTGGAAAATTCTCATCAACTATTTTTCTGAAAATGCTTTCTAGTCCCTGCTCTTTTTCCTCGCCTTTGATAATGTCCATTATTCTTATGTTTCTTCTCCTGAAGGTATCAGCTAGTCCTTCAATTTCTTTTTCATTATTCTTGATTCTTAGGTTTCTCTATTCTCCCTTCTGATTTATTTCTAGATTTCCGTCTTCGATATCACTGATCCTTTTCTCCATTTGACCAACGCTATTTCCCAAACTTGCTATTTTATTTTTCAACTCTTGCAATGTGCTTTTTTTTTTTCATCTCCAGAAGATCTATTCTGTTCTTTTTGAGGTTTTCAATCTCTTTGCTAAAGAACTCATTCTGCTCATCTCGTTGTTTTCTTTAATTCCTGAAACTGTTGACATGAATTGTTTCGGAACTGACTGAGTTTTTCAGAAGTACCATCTTGAATTCTCTGTCACTTAATTTGTATATTTCTGTATCTGTAAGCTTATGTTCTGGAAATTCTTTTCTTTCTTTCTGAGATGCCTTGTCACCTTGGATGTTAATGGTGTTTAATGGACTATTTATCTGCCTGGGGATTAATGAAAGTGTATTCTTCTTCTTCTTCTTTTTTTTTTCCAGAAAAAGATTTATTATATAAAGATTTCTCTTTAGCCTGTTGCAAAGAAAGAGGTTTTTTTTGTTTGTTTGTTTTGGTTTACAGTAGGTGGCATCTAAGCCTCTTGGTTCCATGCTTTATATAAAGCCTTAATAATGCTTTTTTTTTCTTTGTACATGTTTATTCAGGCTTGCTACTCTCAGTCTCAGTCCTTATCAGTGTTAATGACAGTTTCTGTAGTGTTTGCTCAGATTCCCCTGGGGCTCCACAGTGTTCGGTCTTGTAGGATATGGGGAGAGTGGTCCTCTGGGTTGGAGGTTGGGGTCTGTGGTTCAGCTTTGGTTTTGCAACTGCAGCTGGTTAAAATCAACTGTTGTTTCTCTGCCATCCTGCTTCTTTGCTTTCTTGCCTGATGACTGGGCCCTGCTGCCGGCTGCGTGGATTTCACAGCACTTTCAGGCTGTGCTGCTTAGGGAACTCGCCACACCTTCTCCCCTTTCTCTCCTCCTACTGGGCGCTCCAGCAGCTACTAGAGGCATCTTCTTTATTTTTCCCAGTCCACCCCCTGACACCTGGATTTCTGACCTGTGGTAGCTCTTATGCGCAGATCCCACGTTCAAATGTGCTGGTGTGCAGATTGGGTGTTTTCAGTTGAGTTTTAGATGTTCAGCTTATTATTGATTCAAAGGGAGAGATCTGACAACATCTCTACTCCACCATGTTTCTCTAAACTAACCAGGGCTTTCCATATTTAAGATTAAAGATATTGAACCTACCAATGTATAAATAGTATTTACAAATAGTGCTTCTACTAATCAAAAGAAATTCCTTGTTTAATAGTGAATTTATTTTTTAAAAGCAAATATTGGTCTTAAAAGTATTATGTTGATAAAAGTCAGATCGGAAAAAGAAAGAACTGTATTATTTCATTCATATGCTGGATATAAAAGAGAAAGATACAAAGAAACAAAACAAACTCAGTCAAATGTATAGTGGTTACCAGAAGGGAAAGGAGGTGCAGGGAAGATGAAGAGGGAAAAGAGAGTCAATTACATTGTAACAGAAGGAGAATAAACTTTGGGCGGTGAGCACTCAATGCAATATTCAGACAATATATTATAGAATTGTACACCTAAAAGTTATATAATGTTATTAGCCAATGTTACCCTAATAAATTTAATAAAGGCAGGTATTGGTACATAATTAGGACTTAAAGTATATAGAAGACAAAAATGGCATTATTTTTGGACAGAGAAAAAAAGAATATTTCAGTATAGTAAAATAGCATTGACTGGAATTTAGATAGAAGTAATCCCATATGACAATCTTCTGATTATCATAATTACTAATAAAGTTTTAAGCAACTGCTACCAAATCATTAGTTTGCACTTCTGATAAATTATTTTCCATACCTAGAGTAGGGGCAACAATACATATAGTATATTTTTGGGAGGATAAATTGCTCAGTTGAGCTGGAGGTGGGTTCGTGTAAAAGAAAACATAT
>NW_011889533.1:170862-182853 GCF_000151845.1 Pteropus vampyrus | reverse complement strand
AGATTTAATCATTTGTATTATTATCTTGTAGCACTTTAGTTCTCAAGCTTTTTCTTTGGCAGGATATTTGCTGCCACTTCTGCATAAGAAAGTGGTTCTTATTATAGGGATAATTATAAAAGTAGTCAAAAGTCTTATTATTTATAAATGATACTTTCTTTTAGAGAACCACAGGCCCTAAATGGCATTACTTATGCTAAAACTCAAGATACTAATCCTAGATTTAATAACTCACTTGATTGTTCCAACTTCTCCCAGAAATATAATCTTAATCAACTAGTTTGAAAATTTCTGGTCAACATCAATAAGGTAATGGGTCTTGTAGGTCTTTTCAATTTTCCTTAGAAAGAAGAGACAATCTACATGATAAAAACAGACTCATAGACACAAAGAAAAAATGGTTACCAGAAAGGAAAGGGTGGGGACATGGGAGAAAAGGGAAAAGGAAAATATTGTCAATAAAATCGTGATAAATTTACAGTGACAGATGCTTACTATAATTAGTGGGGCGATCACGTTGTAAGGTTTAGAAATGTCAAGTCACTATATTGTACACCTGACATTAATAGAAATTAATATAATCAATGTAGGATTATGTACTAACTATACATAAATAAAAAAATAAAACAAAAACGATTGTTGTTATATGGTCTAAAAATCATCCATTATTCTCTTTTATTAATAACCTCCTTGCCCCACTTTTCTTTCTATAAAACTTTCCATTTTATACAACTTTTCAAAACATCCTTCTAGTTGCTACATGAGATACTACCTAATTCGTAAAAAAGTCTATTAGATCTTCAAATTTACCTAATTTTTAAAAATATTTTATATTAGTAAAGAATTATATGTGCTGCATCTCACAATTGGCCCCAATGTAAAAATAGCCAATGTTGTTTTAATATTTTATGGGAAAAAATAATATGCATACAGCCATGTGTGTGTTTGTTTATCATATTATGATGGCTACAAATCAAAGCAAAAGACTACAGTCATGGTAGGGGATAATAACACCACATTACCATTAAGAAATAGTTCTTCCAGGCAGAAAATCAAAAAAGAAATGGCAGTCAGAAATGTCACATTAGACAAGATAGATAAAATTTATATTTTTAGATTATTTCATTCCAAAGCTATGTAATATACATTTTTTTGCCTCTTCTTAAATATTATGTAATCACACAGTATGTACCGATTTATACATAGATTGTGTTTGGTTTCTGTCAGTTTAGTGCCTGTGATTGCTGTATGCATAGATCGAAATTTGTTTCTTAATTCTACTCCTCATGATATTATTGTTTTTAGTTTGGATGCATTATAAATAAATTTCTATAAATTAATTTTACTTTCATTCCAGAGGACACAGGTGCATACATACTTATTTCTCTTAGAGATGAGCTAATTTCTCTAGAAGTGAGGTGACTGAGTTGTACAAGTGATAGGAATATTGATAGGTTCAGTAAATTCTGCTGAAGTTGTTCCCCCAAAAATGGTTATACTATTTCCTACACACACACGCATGCACACACACACACACACACACACACACACACAAAACAGTATATGAGTTCTAGTTGTTTTGCATCATTATAAAGCTTGAAATTGCCAGCCTTTAAAAAAAAATAGCTATTTTGGTATAAATAAAGAATAGAGTGTTAGGAAAAAGAAAGAAATGGCATAGATGGTAGAGGCTTTGTCAATTTCTCTTGCAACTAAATCAAAGTTGTGACAGAATCATGGAGGAAACATCTAAGAAAGCCACCTGAAAAAGCCCTACAAATAGGGAGAGAAATAAGAAATCACCCTGAAATAGGAGGAGGTAAGACAAGGCAAGGATGCAAGGCTGCCAAGTCCAGAGTGGCTAAGTGGGACAGAGGCCATAGCAGCAGTCAGCAACTGCGGACACCTCTTAAATGGGCCGTATCCACAAGTGGACTTCCACGGTGATGGACTTGCTTGCTCCGAATGCCAGCATCGGTTCAACTATGCAGAAGGGACCAGGGACTTACATGGGGACACTGAGTTGTCAGAGTGAGAGCCAGAGGCTAGAGTCTCTCCTGGACAGAAGTGCTGGCAGTATTCATTGTTCCTCTGTTGAGTCTTCCTCTCTCCCAGTGTGCTGATGCAGCACTGCCATAGCTGAGATGTCATCTAACTAAACAACAGAGGTATCTCTGTCCAGATGATTCCCTGAAACTCCACTTTCCAAAACTCACGTTCCTACCCAAGCCATATCCAGGTGTATACTCACCGAGTCCGGTGCTCCTTGCTGTGCAGAACCAAGACTCATATTGGAAGCAGCTGGCCTCAGATTCTGGTGCGGCCTTTTGAGGCAACTATAAGCATGGCATTTGTGGATTGCTTGGTGAATTTTAACAGGAAGCCCTGGAGGGGCATAGGCTCAGGCTAAACTTGGCCTGCAGCTGAACCCCCCTTAGTAGGTGTGCTACTGGACACCTACTAAACAAAGCTGCACTAATAAGACCGGACGACTTAGGAGCTTTGCTTAGTATACAGAAACAGACACAGAAAAGCAGCCAAAATGGGAAGACAAAGAAGCAGAAACCATTTGCGTAAACAGAACAGAGATCCAAGAATAACGGGGTCAAGCAATCTAACAGATGCAGAGTTCAAAACACTGGTTATAAAGATGCTCAATGAACTTAGGGGAAGTATAGATGAATTTAGTGAGAACTTTAAAAAAGAGATAAAAAAACATAAAAATTAAAAATGGAAATTATAAAAGAGGACCAGTCAGAAATGAAGGACACAATATCTGAGATGAAGAGTATATTAGATGGAAAAAAAAAAAAAACAGAGTGGATAAAAAAGAGAATCGAACCACCTATATAAAAGACGGAAAAGCCAAGGACACTCCATCAGAAGGGCAAGGAAAAAGAAGCCAAGACTATAATAATAATTTAAGGAGCCTATGAGCCACTATTAAATGTAAAAATATTTGTGTCATCGGGATACGTGAAGAAAAACAAGACTTTGAAGACAAAATAATGGAAAACTTCCCTCACCTGGTGAAAGAAATAGACATACAACCCCAGGAAGGTCAGAGTGTCCTAAAAACCAGGAACCCAAAGAGGCCCACACCAAGACACATCATAACACATATCAAAAGTTAAATACAAAGAGAGAATCTTAAATGCAGCAAGAGAAAAGAAGTTAGTTCCCTACAAGGGAGCACCCATAAGACTGGCAGCTGATTTCTCAAATGAAACCATGCAGTATAAAATATTCAAAGTGTTGAAAACCTAGGATCTACAACCAAGAATACTTTATTTGGCAAAGCTATCATTTAGAGTCAAAGGACAGATAAAGAGCTTCCCAGACAAAAGAAGCTAAAGGAATTTATCAGCGCCAAACCACTATTATAGAAAATGTTGGAGGGACTTATTTAAGAAGAAAAAAAATATATATGTATTAAAACAGGAATAAAAATTGGTAGTAATTACAGTCCTATCAACAAGTATCTCAAATGGAAAAGAATTAAGTGTTCCAACCTAAAGATAGAATGGCTGAATGGAGAAGAAAGCAAGACTCCTACATATCTTTCCTAAAAGAGACTTACTTCAGATTAAGAGATACATACAGACTAAAAAGAAGGAAATGGAAAACGATACTGCCTTGATGGAACTAGAGGATTTTATGCTGGATGAAATGGGTCAGATAGAGAAAGACAAATATCACGTGATTTCTCGTACATGTGGAATATGAAGAACAAATATACAGCAACAACAAAAGTAGTAATAAAGTCATAAATACAGAGAATATTTTGAGGGCTACTAGATGGGAGGAAAGTTAGGTGGATGGGAAAAAAGGCAAAGGGATTAAGAGGTATAAATGGATAGTTGCAGGATAGACATGGAGATGTAGAGTGTTGCATGGGAAAGATGGTTAATAATGTAATAAATATGTAAGGTGGAAGAGGGGTACTAGATTTAGTGGGGTGACCACTTTGCAAGTTATGCGGATCTCTGATTACTAGGTTGTAAAACTGAAACTGGTATATTATTGTATGCCAAGTATAATTGAAAAAATCTCATTATAGTTTACAATGTAAATATGAGTAACTAATTTGTATTATATTTCAATAAAACCAGGAAAAAATTAAAATAAAGAATAATGATTACCACTATTAGTAAAAAATAAAATCGAAATTAGATATCACTACACGTCTATTAAAATGAATAAAATTAAACCCCAAAAGTAATAGTAACTAGTGTTGTAAATTTGTTATAGCTATTTTAGGAAATAATTTTTTATGAAGTTATTACCACATATCATATTAAAATCCTAAGTATTTATTCAAGAGAAATGTAAATTACATTTATACATAAACTTAGATGTAAATATAAAAACTTTATTCAAAAATTTTGCCAAACTGAAAGAATTCAGATGCCTTCAAAAGGTGAATGGATACATTGTTTTATGTACATGGAATAATGGGTTACTTGGCAAAATAAATAAATAAATAAACAAACTTGTAATTCATGAATAACCTTTGATAATTCTTAAATTCACTTTACTAAAATTAAGAAGCCATATCCAGAAGACTGTATATAGTATGGTTTTATTCATATGATATGCTGGAAAATGGAAAGTAAAAGAATATAAAAGATTCATTGATTGTAAGAGGTGAAGATTGTGAAGAGATTATGAAAATGTGAGAGGTGAAGAAATCATTCTGTAAGAAATTGTGGTAGTGTTTATATATTTGCCAAAACCCATAGAACTGTACACCACAAAGAGTGAAATTTATTACATTAAAATTTTTAAATTCACACAGAATACAGTAGGATCCAAAAATAAATGCAGAATGTGACTAATGAATTTATATTATAACTGAATTATATAGTTACGATGAGGAAATAGAGAGGAAAAACGATATCTTAAGTAACTTTGAAAAATAATGTTTTCAATTAAATAATGCAAAGTAATATGAAAAGAACTGTACCCAAATGCTGTACTCTAGTTACTAAATTTCTCTTCCAGGAGGGTATGGGCTAGCAATTCTAGGACCATTTTATTCATATTGCACAATTGAAAAAAGAAGTAAATGTAGTAAAGATAAGAATCAGTATTCTTAATTGTTGGTGGAAATTACAAAAAATAAATATTCATTCTATTATTTTTTTTAATTTTGTTTCTCTGTAGAAATATAATATGACCCACACACATATTTAGAGTTAACCCATACAAAGCATGAAAAAATTGGGTTATTTATTCACAAATTCTAGTCCTAGACATGGTTGAAAGATGCTGCTTTGGAATGTTAGTTTCTTGATATTAAATACTCAATTCGGAAATGTGGAAATATGTTCATTTCAAAATAACTGAAAAGTGAAATATTACATGTCATTGTTATATTTTCATTTGCTTTCTAGTTTGGCATTTTATATATTTATTATTTGAAAAGCATAAATTATTTTCAGTAAAATATAAATACCTTCAAATCTAAGAATAAAAGAGGGAAAAACCAGTTTTAGAAAGACTTCAACAAGTTCCCTTTAATGAGTCCTAATAAATAAATACATATAATGGAACAAAGCCACAACCAAAGAAGTCAACCTAATATGCAACTGATTTCATGAAGCACATTTCAGATTCTAAGATAATTTCTCAATTCTCATGTGAAAGCCTTGGTATTTGAAGTTGGCACTGGTTATGTTATGGTTATCTTCTTGCTTAGATATTTTACTCTACTTTCTAATTAGAGAAGAAGATACTCTACAGTTTTTTTCTGACCCTGCCTGGTCTGACTATGACTAAGTTCAAAAAACCAAATTCTACTACAACGGTGACATCCAACTCATGGCAATCTGCCATCATTAAAAAGTCTGTATTAAGAACTACAAATGTGACTCTTTCCTCTTTAGAAATAAAGTTGTTGGTGTTGAACATTATTAAATGTATCTTAATAATAATGTATTAATACTAACTATCTTCCATGTAGAATTCAAGAAGTAACTTGGCATAGTGTCTTAGAAAGAAATGCATAATAGAGAGTATTTTTTAGGCTCCTTTGAGTGCCAGTACTCATTTAACTAAAATAAATAGAATAGCAGTGAGATTCAATATATAATGAAGTCTATTTTGTGATATTTCAAAAAAATATGTTTGTAGTGATTGAAATAGAAAGAAGAGGTCACCTTGTTCTTAAGTCATTCATATATTTTGTCTTTGATCAAAACCATAATGATCACAAAATGTTTCTAAGATAAATCAAAAAGAAAATTTACCTTTACAGTTATTTAACAGAGCCCCATAAGTAAAAAGAGCCTTCTGTTTCGGGTGATTTTGTATGAATTGTTTACCAAGCTAGAATTTTTCCAACTATATTAAGATTAAAAAGAATTTTGAGTATGAAAGGAAATATTGTGAGTGCTGCTACCGAAATTAAGTTGTTCACTGTATTAGCATTTTTTACATTTTAATGAAAAACAGACACAAAATAAATGGCTTATCAATATAATCTACATTATTTGAATTCTAAATAACAGTGAGTCTTTTTCTACCAAGCTGTATAATATAATTATCATGAGAGACCTTCTGTATACCTCAGCCACTTTTATAACCTTGGAGCATTCCCATATAATGATGATAATTATTTAATATGAATTAGATTTTTAAAAACATTATTGTTACCTGAAATAGCCAGAAAAATATTGTTTTGCATCTTTCCTCAAGAAAAATCCCAGTTGATCTACAGAAATCATCTATACACATGACACTTCTAAATAGTTAGCAATCTAATATCTGTAACCTGTGGAAAAGTAAAAGCTATTTGCCTAATATATTTTCAATTTAACTTCTGTAACATAAAAGCAAAAGAGCTTTCACTCATATATTTCAATTGCTAATAAAATAAATTTATTGAACAATAAAATAAATTAATGTAGCAAATTATAAGAGAGGGTAAATATTCTCCAATTAATTCCAGAAAATAAATAAACTGAAATTGCACAAACAAGTAAGGTAAAATGCAAGCTTTAGAAGCTTATATAAAATGCAAAAGAATAAAGCAAATATAGAAGAATATAGTGAGAAAGGTGAAAAATAGAAGACAGATTATCGGAAATACAAAATTCAATTATTCTTCATGAAAACAGCAAATAACCAAAATAAAAGTGAAAGCTTCCCCCAAAACTTTTAATATCTTGAAGAGATAAAAGAGTGTATGCTAATATATTCAACATATAATTAAACAGTGAATTAACTAAAATTTTCCTACAAATGAGAAAAACACCACAAATAAAAGTTATAAGATTGGGTCAAAGTTATACTTAACATCTTTGAAATGATTTCAATATCAGAATATAGGTGAATATAAATATTTGTCTACATAAGTTAAATAAAAAACAAACTTTACAAAAGCAAAAAAAAGAGTGTAAAATAATAAAATCAGCAGTTAATGTACAAGTTAAAAATAAAAATAAAATAAATGTAAGTTACTTCTGTTTTCCTTTTAAAACAGTGAATTTAAAAATTTTAAAATATTATAAAAGTGGGTAGAAATAAAAATAAAACAAAATTACTGAAATCAAGTAAAATATGAATAACATTGTTTTATTTTTTAAAGAGTAAACTAATGATATGCAAATATATAATACCATATTCTGAAACACTCACAGTTAAGATGCAAGTAAACAAATGAGATTAAAAACACTCGACTAAAACAAATAAGATATTTTTTTTAAATATGACAAAATTAGTTACAATTATATTTTGTCAAAGTTTTTCAAAGGTAAGCTCTTTTGAAATTTCAAAACAGAAGACTCTTCATCCATTTTAATTTGTGATATTGAAAAAAAAGTTTTCATGTGTTATATAAACCTACCCTAAAACAAAAAACAAAATTGTAAAAAATTGTTTAAAGACAGTATCAGCATAATCTCATGTTATAACTGCCAAAATGTTGGTAAAGTAATCCGCAGTAAAATAAATATATAAATAGTAAATTGGAAAAAAATAATTTACTATTTATATATTTATGTTACAACCTAAACAAATATAGTAAAAAATACAGTATCAAGTATATTATTAATAATAAATAATATAGTTTTTATTTCATTAGGTCACAAAATAAAATGGGAAAAATAGGCATTAATATTATGAATAGACATTTGATGAAAAGCAGCATCCATTTATTTAAAATATCAAGAAATAAGTGACATCAGAAACACAGTGGAGAGACGGCCACAGATCATTCCCATTGAAAGAACAATAAGCTGAATATCTAAAACTCAACAAAAAATGCCCAACCTGCACACCAGCACATTTGAGCATGGAATCTGCCATAAGAGCTAACACAGGTCAGAACCCCAAGTGTTGGGCAGTGGCCTGGGAGAAACAAAGAAGCTGCCTCTCCCAGCCAGAGCTTCCTGTTAGAGGAGGAGAAAAGAGAGAAGGTGCGGCCAGTTCTCCAAACAACCCTTCCTGGAAGAGGTGTGAGCTCGATGTGGCTGGTGGCAATGCTCAGGTATCAGGGCAGAAAGCTGAAAAGCAGGGATGGCAGAGAAACAGCAATTGATTATCACCAGCTGAGGTTGAAAAAACGAGGCTGAGTTGCAGCCAACATCCTCCAACTCAGAGAGTCCCTCTCCCCACACCAGTCGAGACCGAACACCATGGACCCCCAGGGGAATCTTAGCAAATGCTACTGAAACTGACATTAACACTGACAGGGACTAAGACTGAGGGTAGCAAGCATGATTAAACACCTATGAGAAAAAAAAGGCATTATTAAGGCTTTATAAAAAGCAGGGGTCCAAGAGGCTTAGACACCAACTGCTGGAAACCAAAAGAAAAACACTTTCTTTTAAACAGGCTAGAGAGACTTTTATATAATAAATCTATTTTCTTGGGAAAAAAATGCTGAATACACTGCCATTAATGCACAGGCAGAGAAATAGTCCATTAAATACCATGAACAACGAAGGTGACAAGGCATCTCAGAAAGAAAGAGAAAAATCTCCAGAAAATAAGCTTACAGGCATAGAAATATGCAACTTAAATAACAGAGAATTCAGGATGGTAATTATGAAAAAACACAATGATATCCAAAATGAATCATCAAGAATTTCAGGAATTGAAAAAAAAAAAACTAGATGAGCAGAATGAGTTCTTTAGCAAGGAGCTTGAAACCCTCAAAAAGAACCAAATAGAACTTCTGGAGATAAAGAACACACTGTAAGAGTTGAAAAATGAAATAGCAAACTTGGGAAATAGAGTTGACCAAATAGAGGAAAGGATCAGTGGTGTCAAAGACAGAAATCTAAAAATAGATCAGAAAGAAGAAGAGAGAAACCGAAGAATGAAAAATAATGAAAGAGAAATACAAGAAATAGCTGATACCATTAGGAGGAAAAACGTAAGAATAACAGGCAACGTGAAGGGGAAGAAAAGGAGCAGGGATTAGAAAGCATTTTCAGAGAAAGAGTTTACTAGAATTTCCTAAATCTAAGGAAAGAGCTAGAGCTTGAAATTTCAAAGGTCAACAGAACACCCAATTATCACAACCAAAAAAGGCCTTCATCAAGACAAACTATTAAAATTATCAAAAATCAACGACAAAGACAGAATTCTCAGGGAAGCCAAGGAAAAGTAGATGGGTACCTATAAAACACACACACACACACACACACACACACACACACACACACACACACACATTAGATTATCATCGGACTTCTCAGCACGAACTTACGAGCCAGAAAGGAGTGGAATGAAATATTCAAATTATTAGGTGAAAGGAACTACCAGCCTAGAATGATGTATCCAGCTAAGTTCTCCTTTAGATATAAAGGAGAAATACAGACCTTTCCAGACACGAAAATTTAGGGAATTTTCCATTACAAGACTTTCATTACAGGAAATACAAAAAGGGGTCAGCTGTACCAAAACAAAATGATGGAAAAAAAAAAAACATAATTAGGAGTACGGCAACTAGCAGGTAGATAGGAGCAGAGGAATGCAATCCATACTAAGAACAGGGCATTATAAGCTTAAACAATAGGAAGAGATTTGTTACAGCAAGATAGTAATGAATGTTGAGCATACATAGGGACAAATTGAGACAACAATGATGGAAAAGGGGAGGATTCAAAGATCTAAATTTGAAAAAGGGAAAGGAGATAAGGCACATACAGAATAAAATGGATGATTGTATATATATATGCATGTATGTACATATATATATGCATGTATGTACATACATGCATATATATATACACTATCTTTTACATATTCTTAATGATAACCACACACCAAAGATTCAGAACTGAAGTATATGATATAAAACAAGAAGGACCAGAGGGAATACTCAAAAATACCAACCAAAATATAGAAAACAGATGCACGAGAACAGGGAAGCAATGGAAACACCGAGTTACCAGAAAGCAAAAGATAAAATGGCTAAAGAAGACTTCATATTTCAATAATCTTCTTAAATGTAAATGGACTGAACTCACCAATAAAAAGATATAGAGTTGCAGATTGGATCAAAAAACAAAAGTCAAACATATGCTGGCTCCAGAAGACACATCTCAGTTCCAAAGATAAATATAGACTCAAAGTGAATGGGTGGAAAATAATATTTTCAACAAATGGCACAGAAAAGCAGGAGTAACGGTACTAATATCGGACAAAATAGGCTTCCAAATAAAAAACGTAAAGAATGATACTGAGGAACACTTCATAATGATAAAGGGAATCATACACCAGGAAGATATAACACTTAGTAATATCTATGCTCCCAATCAGGGAGTCTCAAAATATATAAAGTGATTACTAATAGAACAAGAGGGATAAACAGACCAGAACACTAAAGTAGTGGGGGACTTAAATACCCCACTCTCGGATATGGACAGATCATCTGTACAGAAAATCAATAAGAAAATTACTTCCTTAAATGACACATAAGAACAACTAGACATAATTCACATTTACAGAATCTTCCCTCTAAAAAAAAGCTGTTTATATATTCTTCTCTAGTGTACATGGAATATTCTTAAGGATAGACCACATACTGAGACACAGAGATAGCATCAACAAATATAAGAGGGTTGAAATCATACTAACCATACTCTCCGATCATAATGCTTTGAAACTATAAATCAACTGCAAAAAGAAAGCAGGAAGAACCGCAAATACACGGAGATTAAACAACATGCTACTGAAGAATAACTGGGTCAAAGAAGAAATAAAAAGAGAGATCAAGAAATACATAGAAATGAATGATAATGATACTACAACATCTCAAAACCTTTTGGACATGGCAAAAGTGGTCAAAAGAGATAAAGTTCATATCATTATAGGTCTATCTCCAAAAACAAGAATGAGCCCAAATAAACAACCTAATGCGTCATGTTAAAAAAACAGAAAAGTAAAACAAAGGAAGCCTAAAGTCAGCAGAGAGAAATAAATAATCAAAATTAGAGCAGAAATAAATGAAATTGAACAACAACAACAAAAAAGATAGAAGAAATAAATGCAACAAAAACCTGGTTCTTTGAGAAGGTTAATAAAATTGACAACCCCCTGGCTAAACTCACTAAAGAAAAAAAAGAGGACACAAATAAAAAAAAAATCATGGATGGAAGAAGTGAAATTATGACAGACATCGCAGAAATACAAAGGATCATACAAGAGCTCTATGAAAAAGTATATAACACCAAATTGAATAACCTAGAGGAAATGGACCACTACTTAGAAAAAATACAAACTTTCTAGATTGAATCACAAAGAACTATGAAATCTAGATAGACCGGTCAGCAGAATGGAAATTCAAACAATAATCAAAAACTTACCAAAAAGTGAGAGTCCATGACTAGATGGCTTCACCAGTGAATTCTACCAAACATTCAAAGAAGATTTAACACCTATTCACCTCAAACTCTTTCAGAAAATCAAAGAGCAGGAAGTACTTCCAAACTCATTTTATGAGGCCAATATTACCCTGATACCAAAACCTGGTAATCA
>NW_011889533.1:153842-170773 GCF_000151845.1 Pteropus vampyrus | reverse complement strand
GAATACAGCAACATATTAAAAGGATTATATGCCATGATCAAATCACCTTCATCCCAGAGGCATAGGGATAGTTCTACATACGCATATCAATTAATGTGATACACCACATGAACATATTAAAGATAAGGATCATATGATCACATCAATAGATGCAGAAAAAGCCTTTGACAAGATACAGCATCCATTTGTGATCAAAACACTTAATATCGGTATGAAAGAAAAGTACCTAAATATAATTAAGGCCATATATGACAAAACCTCAGCCAACATTATACTTAATGATGAAAAATTAAAAACCTTCCCTCTAAGATCAGAAACAAGGCAAGGTTGTCCACTATTGCCACTGTTATTCAATATAACATTAGAGGTCCTAGCGAGTGCAATCAGGCAAGAGAAAGATATAAAAGGGATCCAAACAGGAAATGAAGAAGTCAAACTGTCACTGTTTATGGATGACATGTTTCTCATGTAGAAAATTCTAAGGACTCCACAAGAACACTCCTAGAAACAATAAGCAAATACATAAAGTTTCTATATATAAAATCAATATTCAAAAATCCATAGTGGTCCTAAACTTCAATACTGAAGTGTCAGGAAAAGAAGTGGAAAAATAATTCTTTTTGCAATTGAAACAAAAAGAAAAAAAATACCTAGGAATAAATTTAACGAAACATATGAAGGAACTATATATTAAGACTATAAGAATCTATTAAAAGAAATCGAAGATACAAAGAAATAGGAAGTTATTCCGTGTTCTTGGGTTGGAATAACCAACATAATTAAAGTGACCTTATTACCGAAAGCATTATACAGATTTAATGCAATCCCCATCAAAATTCTATTGGTAGTTTAAAAAAAAAAAACAGAACAAAAAATCATCAGATTTTATAGAAGTACAAAGCCATCCTGAGGAAAAAAAATGAGGCTGGAGGCATCACTCTGCCTGTCTTCAGATTATACTACAAAGTGACACACAGACACAGACACACGGACCAGTGGAACAGAATTAGGAGTCCAGAAGTAAACCCATATGTATATGGGCAACTAATATTTGACAAAAAAGCCAAAAACATACAGTGGAGAAAGAAAAGCTTCTTTAATAAATTGTGCTGGGAAAACTGGAAAGCCACCTGAAAAAGAATGATAGTGGCCTGTTGTCTATCACCACAAAGCAAAATTAACTCGAAATGGATTAAGGACCTGAATATAAGACCAGAAGCAATAAAATACATAGAAGAAAACGTAGGAACTAAACTGAAAGACCTTGGACTTATTGTAGATTTTATGAATTTGACCTCAAAGCTAAGGGATGTAAATGCAAAAATAAATGAATGGATCTACATGAAACTAAAATGCTTCTGCTCAGCAAAAGAAACTGTCAACAAGGTATAGAGACAACCATACAAGTGGGAGAAGATATTTGCAAGCAACATCTCTGATAAGGGCCTAATATCCAAAATATACAAAAAAACTCATACAATTCAATAACAACCTAAAAACAAATAATCCAATCAAAAATGGGCAGAGGACCTGAACAGACACTTCTCCCTAGAGGACAAAAATGGCCAACACATATGTGAAAAGATGCTCAGCATCGCTAGCTATTAGGGAAAAGGAAATCAAAACCATGATGAGATAGCATCTCACATCTGTTAGAATAGCTATAATCAACAGGACAAGTAATAACAAATGCTGGAGAGGATGCAGAGAAAAAGGAACACTCATACACTGCTGGTGGGACTGCAAATTGGTACAGCCACTATGGAAAACAGTATGGAGATTCTCAAAAAACTAAGAATTGATCTGCCATATGATCCAGTAATCTCTCTACTGGGTATTTACCTCAAAGACTTAAAAACCCATATCTGAAAAGATATTTGTACACCAATGTTCATAGCAGCATTATTCACAGTGGCCAGAACATGGAAGCATTGGAAGTGTCTTACAATAGATGATTGGATAAAGAAGCTGTGGCACATATATACAATGGAATATTACTCAGCCATAAGAAGAGGTGAAATACTGCCTTTTGCGACACATGGATGGGCCCCGAGATAATCATGCTAAACTTAATAAGCCAGACATAAAAAGTTAAAAATCACATCATATCACTTATGTGTAGAATATCACCCTAAAAGCAACAAATGAACAGGACAATAAAACAGAGATTCATGGACATGGACTATAGACTAGTGGTTACCAGCAGGTAGGGTGTGGAGGGAGGTGGGAGGTAGATGAGGTAAAGAGGTCAAATATGTGGTGCCTGAAAGAAATCTAACTATGGTAGGTGAACACACAGTGTAAATATATATTTGTCTTATTTTTAAAATGTACAGCTTAAACATCGGATTTTGTTAAACAATGTCACCATTAAACAATAAAAATTATATATATATATATATATAAAATGAAAAATAGTAAATTAAGAACAAAAAAAATTATTACTTGTGTAAATAAAAAGTTATCTATAATTGCAAATATTATTTGTTGTGTTCTATATATTCCCGTCATGATCAAGATGGTGGACTGAGCATATTCATTTCCCAAAAATTCTTTGCAGTAACAATGAGCTATAAGAAATTAAGAAGTTGGTAATAGCACTGTAACTAAGCACAGTATTATCAGCAGTCCAGGTATTTTAAGAATTTTCACAAAGATTTATTAAACAGAAAATATTAGATGGACATGAAAATTACAACTAAACTACACAACAAATATCATTTAAAGCCACCTGAAGTCAAGGTGAATTAAAGTCCTAGAATGAAGGATATAGAAGAAAAAGCCTACTGGAGAAAAGTAAAAGAAACAGAGACACGGAAAGGACTAGTCCCACACCCACGTGAGTGGTTAAAAATCAAGAAGAATATTTCAGTTGTGGAGGATGCCCCTGAAAAGTGAGGTGTCTTAGCCCCACACTAGGCTCTTCAGCCCAGGGTTCCAGTGCTGAAAAGTCCCCATAATTTCTGACTGTGAGAACCAGAGAAGATTGCAAATGAAAGGGAGGACTGCTGGAGTACCAAGTGTTTTTCTTAAAGAAACCATGCACGGACTTACTAGCTGATAAATTCACTGTATCTGGGTTTTAGCGCTGGAGCACCAGCGACATACCAAGAGTAACTGAATTGTCTGGCTTCAGAATGAG
Source organism: Pteropus vampyrus (assembly GCF_000151845.1). Taxonomy (NCBI): domain Eukaryota; kingdom Metazoa; phylum Chordata; class Mammalia; order Chiroptera; family Pteropodidae; genus Pteropus; species Pteropus vampyrus. Next base: position 167,631 of record NW_011889533.1, on the reverse strand, counting down.
GGCTGGAGGCTCAACTTTCTCCCAGAGAGAAATGCTGGCAGAATCCATTTTTTTTCTTGTTGATCCTTCCTCTCACCCAGCTACACACAAAGGCAGGGACCATATCTGAGTCTTCATTAACCAAGCTAATGATGTTTGCCCAGCATAGAGACTCCATGAGTCCCTTGCCCCACCCAACTGGCCAACCTATTTAAGTCACTTCCACTGGCTGTCTCATACAAATGGCCTATCTTGACTTATTCTTCAATATTTCCTTAAGTCTCTCAAGTTTACAAACCCCTAAAGAGCAGCATCTGGTCTTATCCTGCCCCATACCCCTTTTTAAGCAACCCTAAACCTGTCACTAGCAGCAGCTAGCTTCAGTTTACAACTTAGTCTATTCCAGTGGTAAGCATTTGCAAATTGCTTTGTAGCTTACACCAGGGTGCTCCTGGGCAAGGCATAGGCAGTGGCTGACCTTTGCCTGCAACAGGGACCCTCCCAAGAGATCCCAGAACCAACACACCCAGTGTCCAGCTTCAGATCACACCAAAACACCATTCAACTACCTTCACTGGTACAACCAAAGGTCGTAATCTGTAAGTACAAGAACCCAATTAAAGCAAATTCCCCTTCCTCTGGTAACCCTCTACACAACAGTTCCTCAACTGTAGTCACTGCCAGTTCTCACAACCAATCAGTCTGAAGGTCAATCCCTCTCACTGGCATACAATCAACAACCAAGTTTCACTAACAACAGGATAGCACAGACAACCTACACAAGTGTCACACCTGGAGCACCCAGCTCAGGTGACCAGGAAGACTGTGTCAATGGCCCCACAGGACATCTACTACATAAGGACAATCTAGTAAAACAGGTGTATATAGCAGCTCTACCAAGTATATAGAAACAAACAGTGAGAAAACCAAAATAGGAAGACAAAGAAACATGTTCCAAAAGAAAGAACAAAGCTCCAGAAAAAGAACTATGCAAAATGAAGACAAGCAATCTAGCAGATGCAAAGTTAAAATCACTGGTTACAATGATGCTAAATGATCACAGTGAGAACTTTAACGAAGAGATAGAAACAAAAATGGAAATAAAAAAAAACATAAGAAAAGCCCATTAAAAATGAAGAATACAATAATTGAAATAAGAAATACATTAAAGGGAATCAACAGTAGATTAGATGAAGCAAAGGATCAAATCATCAATTTCAAAAATAAGGTATCAAAAAATATCCAATAAAAACAACAAAAAGAAAAAGAATCCTAAAAATGAATATAGTTTAAGGAGACTCTGGGAAAATATCAGTCGTCCAAACATTATCTTCATATAAGTACCAGAAAGAGGAGAGAGAGAACTAGGGATTGAAAACCTATTTGAAGAATTAAGCATTTATCCAAAGAAACCCAAAACACTAAATCAAACGGACCAATACATATATATGTCATTGCACCATTATTTACAATAGCCAAGATATGTAAACAATATGTGTCCATCAATAGATTTAAAAAAAAAAAGTTGTACATACGTATAACAAAATGTTGCTCAGAAAAAAGAATGAAACCTTGCTATCTTCAACTACAAAGATGGACCTAGGGGGTATTATATTAAGTGAAATAAGTCAAATAGAAAAAAAAATAATATAATTTTACTTATATGTGGACTCTAATAGACACAATAATCAAACAAAACAGAAACAAACTTATAGATACAGAGAACACATTGATGGTTAGCAGATGAGAGATATTTGGGAATGATGAGTGAAAAGGGGGAAGGGATTAAGAAGTACACATTGATTGTTACAAAATAGTCATAGGAGTGTAAAGTATAGCATAGGGAACATATTTTATAGTATTGTAATAACCACATATGGTGTCTGATGGGTGCTAGATTCAATTGGGTGCTCACTTTTTAATTTAAATAAATTAATCACTATGTGGCACACCTAAAACCAATATAATATTGTATGTCAATTGCCATTGAAAAACTTTTTAAAAATTTAAAAATATCAAATTAAAGAAATCAATATCAAAAAGATGAATATATGTACAGGCATGCATACATATATACATTGAAGTCATGTATAGTCATTTGAAAAAAGTGATGTCAGAGTAAAAGGCAAATTAGTGAAATCCAAATGTCTATTTTTTTTCACAAAAGCAATGAATAAATTGGCAAAACTGTCAAAATAAACTTTTTGGGTATTGTGACATTTAAACTCAAACTCACATAAACTATAGAAACATAATCAAGAAAATATTGTTGAATCTCAGTAAAAGAGCCTCATGTTATTTTGACTTACCCTGCTAACTATTCCTTGTCCCCTAGCTTGACAGTAACTAGATTATATACTAATTCTTTGAAAATATGGTACATTTTGCTTCCTCCAAATTGGTAATCTTTGTTATTTCTAATGAAACTTCTGAGCTGGGTAGTGTAGGATTAAACTGGAATAAATTAACATTCTCCAAAGTCACTCTTTTTACTGACATTTAGCTATTTTCCTTAAAAACATTTTGCTGTATACTGTTGGATTTCTGCAAGGATTGGGTTAAATTCCAGAAAAATTAATTCTCACTGATTCGTATTTTTGTTTCTTTTAAGAATAAGTTAGAAAAAATATCCCCATATAACATTCTTAGAAATACAATGTTAGGTAAAACAATACAATCTAAACAAGATAGATGAACTGTATTTATGTTAATATGCTATTTATAATAGTAACATTCATGATGTTTCTATGTTATGCTTCTTAAAACTGCGTGTAAATATACTATTACCTAAAATTTTTAAAAAATTAAGTAAACTAATAAACAACTTGAGTTATAGAAAATATAAAATAAAAAAGTGATTGTTTTTTAAAGGAAATGGATTATTTTTTTGGAATGGTTAAATAAGTACACTTCTTGGGTCTGTGCTATCCAATATTTTGACTCTTGAATAACAATGAAATGTATTTAGTGGATGATGTTTGTAAGTGCCATGCTTGGGAAACTGAAAATATATGAATAATTTACTATTTCTTCGTGTTTACTTATTCATTCTTCACAAAACTTTTAATATAATAAATATGTAGGAGGAGAAGCAAAAAAAAAAGTTACTATAATTTTGTAATCCAAATATAATATACCAAATAGGTCAATGTGAAATACAAGAACTAAAATATTTTAATATTTTAGTAATATATTTTAGTTTTTAAAATATTATTCACTCATGATTTGCTATTTCCAATTCAGATTTAGTTTTCAGTGTTAGGATTATTACATTCACTTATGTCTCAAGTGAAGAGTCCCACATGCCATGTTGACAAATAGTGTTTTTAGTCCTGTGGTTTTGCTTATATCTTCACTATTGCTTTACTGGATAATTTTAACTAGTCATTACAATAGTTTCAGCAAATTTCTTTGGGAAGTATGCTTTTATTTAGGTTAAAGTCTCCTGTTCCTTGCTATGTGAAAATGACTCTTGCTGTGATTAAATGAAGAGCAAAAACCAGTCATGGTTGGTCTAGGGGCATTCAGAACCCTTTCATGCAGGGTAAATGAGACTTGTGGGCTTTCTACTGACCTTTATTTGTGAGACTACTCAGAAAGAAGGAAGACTGTGTGAACCCTACACAGATGGGCTCTTATGCTTTTATAGACAAGAGGAATAGAATTATTTTTTCTTTGGTTAAAAAAAGTTGAATAGCTCCAGATTATTAACATTAGCCACTTTTACAGCTGTACCAGTTCCTTCTGTGTGTACTCAAGCATAGATATTTTATCTTATTTTTTATTTATTATGCTAAACAAAAGCAAGTAGAAACTTGATAGGAAGACTATTTGCAAGAGGACAAAACCAGAAATGGATAACGGGTAATAAAAATGATACAATCTCATGAAATAAGAAGTTCTTTCTCTTATGTGTTCACATGTGTACACTTGTTCTCTGTGTTTGTGTGATTAGATGTTTAATATTTTAAAAAGAAAAAAAGAAAACAGCTAAAAAGAAAAAGTGGAAAAACTAATTCAATGCTGGGCAAATTTTAAAGGATGACATAAGTCATATATATCTTTCTAGTTCAAGTTGTATATACCATGTTATGATATATTCTGTCATAGATCCAATTGACAAATGATGAAGCCAACCCATTCCTGGACACATTTTAGAAACAAAATTAAGCAAAGTGCTCACACAATATTTTTGTACAATAAAAGGATAATACAGTGTATCAATAAACTATTGCTTTAGATATATTAACGTCCATGTTTATCTAATCAACTAGTTTCCCAAAACTGCCAATCACCTTTTCTAAAATTGTTTTTTAATACACACAATTTTTGAAAGTAAAATAAATAAGTAAACTAAGCAAATCCAATCAAAATGAAATGAGTAGGATAAGAAATTACAAGTTAAAAATGGATCAGTTTTAAGAAAGTTAAAAATATTAATATTTTTGATAGTTTATAAATAAAAATCTGGTGATTATTTTTGATCTTTCAATATAATGTTATAAGTAGCAACTTCTATGTTCTAAAAATATTTTCAAGGTGAAGAAATAAAAACTAGGAGTAATAAGATTTATGTTGACAAATAAATCTTTTGTGGTAAATTATCATTCCCTAGCATTTCTTTCATCTTTGTCTTTGACAAGTCGATTTGCTCTATTGAATTTGCTCATGATCAATGTGCAATTTACTGCATGTGAACAGTGGGTTTAAATATAACTGTGTAGTCTCTTGTTCTCAATCATTAAAAGATATGGTATTCAATCACTAAAATAGTAAGTCCCAGATAATGTATACATTACTTCAGTGTAGATTTCTAAATTGGAATATAGGTGCAGGCACTTTTAGCCCAGTCTATCAAAACCTAGCATATACTAGGTAAGTAGTTTAGTGAAGCCCATACATGTAATCAAAATTCAAGGGAACTCCACAGAGTAACAGGGGGCCTTAAAACCTAAAGCAATATAAGTAAAACGTTAAAAAATATATATATAAGAAATATAAGAAAAAAGTGTCTTAAACCTCTGCAAATATATGACTCTTCATTGAATCTCACCACCTAGTGAAATCATGCCATTATGATTCTTTAACACTATTTGAAGATTTCTATAAATAGCCACAACTGCACTGTGGCTTGTAAAGTCAATTCAGTCACATGGGGTCACTGTTGGGTATATTCAGTTGCTACATTATTGATCATTAAAATGGTAAAATTCTATGATCGATGTCTTCCTCATAAGCAGTTTTTGTTTTTTGGTCAACACTTAGAAAAGCTATTAAACAATTAATAGCAATGAAATAATTATAGGCAGTAATGACAGCACTTTTGGCCTTTACCTGTAATCAATAAACTTGATTATAAATAAAATTTAATATCATGCATAAGAAAAACAAAACCCATGAACAGAGTCTTTATTTGTTTTTAACTGTGAGTTGTAGATTATGACACTTGTCATAAATATACAAGGCATACTCCTCTTAAGTAGAGACCAAGTTATTTTTATTTGGTTATCTTCATCTTTAAATAAGGATTTAATTGCATAGTAAAGAGAACAGAAACCAAGTCTTTTATTATCATTATTAAGTATTATGTACTGACATAATGTATGCATTATACTTTTAAATGGCTTGCAGCACAGTAGGTGTGTTTACAAGAGAATCACAACAAACATGTGAGTAATGCATTGAGCCACAGTGTTGCAATGGCTATGACATAACTAGGCTACAGGAATTTTTCAGCACCAATATATTCTTACTGGGACCATCGTCATATATGGAGTCTCTCATCGACTGAAACATTGTTATGCAGCACATGTAATTCTTTTGTGCATTTGCAAAGATTTGTTTACACTTTGTCTAGCATTTTTAGATATTCTTACCAGAAAAGTTTCTTCTGTTATGTTGATAACTATAGCTTCAGAAAATAAAATCTGCCAAATTTGTTTTGCAATTTATTTTATGATATGTGTAACATGACATAACAGTCATAATCAGTGTCAATTCTAATGTCAAATTATAAAAAAAAACTGCAAAGATGATCTGTATGGCTCGGAATATGTTCTCTATCTAGTTGACTTGTCTTATTTTTACAACATAAAATTGTCTTATTTTTACAAGATAAAATTGAGTCCTTTAAGCATATTTCATCATGTTCATTCTACCCTAAGCTTCTTTACACATACTATTGTCACTTCCTGAAATGATATTTTCTCTCTGTTTGCTTACTGTAGTTATGCTTCATTCAAAAACACCCTAAAACATAATTGCTTATTATTTCTCATGATTCTGTCATTTTGTTGGATTCAGTTGAGTAATATCGCTACTTTATATGTTGTTGGATGGCATCATTCAGGTAGGTAAATTGAGTTGTGAACTTGCCTCTGGTTGAATGATCCAAGATAACCTCAATTGCTTGTCATTTGCTGATGGCTATCATTCAATGTAAATTTTTCCAAGTGATCCCTTTAGCAAGATAGCTAGATTTGCTTATACAGTGAAGTGAAATGAGTGCAGGGTGAAACAGTAAGTTCTTTTAGGCCAAACTCTGAAATTTGCTGTATTCGTTTTCTGTTATTGTTGTAACAAATTACAACATATTAGAGACATAAAACACCACATTTTTGGAAAGAGACAGATAAACCACATAAAGATTAAGAGAATTCGTTGTGTATTTTAACTTCCTGGAGTTGCAGTTAAATCATATAAGTTTAACTTCATTTATAATTGTAATGATGGCCTACAACCCAATTGTTCAAACTTAGGAATCAATAGAATTATTTGGAGAATTACTAAGTTATAAAGTTAATTTTCTCTAAACTGTCAGTATGGCCATAGAAAATGGATTTTTGTTTTACGTTAAAATAAAATAGCAAGAAACTGTGTAGAGAAGTTCCATGAATCAACATTGAAATCTGTTTTAACAACAAGAATGAGGTTTGTGAGTAAATGCTCAACTTGGGACAACGTTATTCCATTCCATTTTATTTTATATATTCTAAATAAGCCATTTTTATTATTTGATCTTGTGATGGTCATTTGTTAAAAATCAGCCACCGAAAATGTTCTACCCAATTCAATGTTTTTGCTTGTTTCCCAAAGTTTAGAAATCATATGCCTAGTTTTTGGATTTCTTTCAAATGAAATTTTTGACTGTGCATGTCCTTAAGAGATGCTTCCAAGGATGGGAGAAAATGATGTAGATGATAGGGGCTTCGTTCATCTCTCTTATGATCAAATCGAAGTTGTAACAGAAACATGGAACAAACAGCAAGGAAAATCACCTGGGCTGTAGATGAACAGAAGCACTACAACTAGGGAGAGAAATAATTAATCAAACTGCAATGGTAGAAGGTAGAAAGGGGTGAAGACACAAGGCTGCCTGGTCCTGAGGGGCTGATTGGGACACAGGCTATGGTTGCAGCAGCCAGAAGCTTCAGGAACCTACAGGGTACACTAAGTTGTCAGAGTGAGGGCTAGAGGCAAGGCTTTCTCCCTGGAAGAAGTGCTTGTGGCATCCATTGTTACTCTGTTGAGTCATCCCCACCTCCCAGTATGCACACACAGTATTGCCATAGCTGAGACATCAAACTGAATAACAAAAGTCCCCCCGTCCAGAGGATTCCCTGGAATTATGCCTCCCCAGACTTGTGGTCCCATCCAAGCCACATCCAAGTGTGTCTTCAAAAAGTCCAGTGCTCCTTGTAGAGCAGCTCCCAAATTCTCACTGGTGGCAGCTGACCTCAGTTTCTGGTGTGGTTTCTTGAGGCAACTATAAGCATGGCATATGCAGATTGCTTACTGAATCTTAACAGGAGGCCCTTGAGGGGCACAGAGTAGGACTAAATTTGGCCTGCAGGTGAATCCCTCTCAGGACTGTGTCACTGGACATCTACTAGAGAAAGCCACACTAATAAGACCAGGAAACTTAAGAGTTTTGCTTAGTATATAGAAACAGACACAGAAAAGCAGCCAAAATGGAAAGACAAAGAAGCAGAAACCATTTGAGTAAACAGAACAAAGATTTGGAAATAATGGAGTCAAGCAATCTACCAGATGCAGAGTTCAAAACACTGGTTATAAAGATTCTCAATGAACTTGGGGGAAATATAGATGAATTCAGTGAGAACTTGAACAAAGAAATTAAAATGGAAATGGAAATTATAAAAGTAACCAGTCAGAAATAAAGAAACTTTATCTGAGATATTGGAGGGAATCAACAGAGTGAATAAAGAAGAGGATCAAACCACCAATACAGAGGATGGAGAAGCCAAAGACACTCAATCAGAACAGGAAGAAAAAAGAAGCCGAGATGACAATAATAATTTAAAGAGGCTATGGGGCACAATTAAATGTAAAAATATCCATGTTATAAGGGTACCTGAAGGAAAACAAGAATTTGAAGAGCTATTTGAAGAAATAATTATGGGAAACTTCCCTCAGATGAATAAAATAGACATACAACTGCAGGAAGCTCAGAGAGTCCCCCCAAAAATAAATCCAAAGAGGTCTACACCAAGACACATCATAATTAAAACAGTTTACATACAAAGAGAGAACCTTAAAGCAGAAGAGAAAAGCAATTCATTAACTACAAGGGAGCATCCATAAGACTGGCAGCTGATTTCTCAAAAGAAACTATGCAGGACAGAAGGACTTGGCACAAAATATTGAAAGTGTTGAAAATCCAGGATCTACAACCAAGGATACTTTATCCAGCAAAGCTATCATTTAGAGTCAAAGGACAGATAAAGAGCTTCCCAGACAAAAATCAGCTAAAGGAATTTATCATCACCAAGCCAGTATTACAGGAAATGTTGGAGAGACCTCTTTAAGAAGAAAAAAACATGTATCAAAAACGGGAATAAAGAATGATAATAACTATATTCCTATCAACAAGTACCTCAAATGGAAAAGAATTAAGCACTACAACTAAAAGACAGAGTGAGTGGCTGAATTGATACGGAAACAAAACCCCTATATTTGCTGCCTTCAAGAGACTTACTTCAGATTAAGAGACACACACAGACTAAAAGAAAGGGAATGGAAGAGATACTGCCTTGATGGAACTAGAGAGTATTGTGCTGAATGAAATAAGTCAGATAGAGAAAGACAAGTATCACCTGATTTCACATACATGTGGAATCTAAAGGACAAAATAAACAACAACAAAAAAACGAAAATAAACTCATAGATACAGAGGATACATGAGGGTTACTAGATGGAAAGGGTGGTTGAGGGGACGGCAAAAAATGCAAAGGGATTAAGAAGTACAAATGAATAAATCCAAAATCAACATGGAGATATAAAGTTTAACATAAGAAAAATAGTTAATAATGTTGCAATAAGTATGTAAAAGGGAAGAGGGGCATTAGATTTAGTGGGGTGATCACTTTGTGACTTATATAAGATCACTAAAACTATGCTGTACAACTGAAACTGATATATTGTTGTATGCCAACTATAATTGAATAAAAAAACTCATTGAATGGTACATTATAATTACAAGCAACTAATTGTCTAAGGTATTTCAATAAAGCCGGTAAAGAGAGAGAGAGAGAGAGAGATACTTTCTTTGCGACCATCTTGAACCAGAGAGTCAGAGGCAAATATTTTCTGTTACTAAACTCAAGGAAAGTTTTATCATGTGGGACATTGGATAAGGGGTATACTGTTAAACTGTGAGTCATAAAAATATCAAGCTATTATTTTATTAAAATACAAACATGAAAAATGAGAAAGTATTCACTCTACAGCAGAATATTTTTAAAAAAATTATTTATAACTTTACAAAAGCTGTTATAATTTTTTTGATGTTTGCTGGATTCACAGCTAAAATTTTATTTTACTTTATTTTATTGTGTTAAGAACACTTAACATAAGATCTATTTACCTAACAAAATAATATAAAATATATTGCATTTATATTATAATATTTAAATATTATTAATTTAACATTATAATATTTAAGTATTATAAATATTAAAATATTTAATATTTAAGGAAATAAAGGAGAAAATAAATATCACTCAAAAAATACCTTTCTCCGGGGAAGGTGTTAAGGCCAAATGCACTAGTACTTATATGTAGGATAATTGTACTGTGTTAAATATAATTATAATATTGTTATTGTCTTTATTTGGACAGTAAATATAGTTTAAAATGATGCTATGTTTGCCTTATTGACAAGAGCTGGATCTGTGATGATTAATTTTTGTGTCAACTTGACTGACTATAGCGTGCTCAGATTAAACTCTCTAGATGTGTCTGTGAAGTTGTTTCTGGATCAAATTAGCATTTGAATCTATGTGGATGGGCATCGCCAAATCCAAAGAGTGTCTGAATAAAACCAAAGGCAAAGAAAGGTGAATTGTGTTACGTTTTTCCTGCCTCATTATTTGAGAGGGGGCATCTTATCATCTCCTGCCCTCAGACTAAAGTTTACACTATTAATTCCCCTGATTCTCAGGCCCTTGGACGGCAACTTAGTTATTTCACCAATGATCCTGTGTCTTCAGAGCTTGCAAATGGCTTAGCAGATTGTGAGAATTGTATGAGCTTCTTCCTTATAGTAAATCACTTTTCTCCATCTCTCTGTGTGTATATATATATGTGATATACAGATGTATATCATGTTAGTTCTGGTTCTGTTTCTCTGGAGAATCCTTATAAATACCATACTAATTACCATCTGTTTTAATTTACTTATATATTTCTTTTATATTTTTATGATCTCTATAATACAAGCTCTGCAAAAGCACTGATTATTTCTTTCTTTTTATACTAATGTATTCCACATACTAATGTATATCTAAAAAAATTCAGGCTTTATAAATACTTTTTGAATACATTAGTAAATGATTGAATGTGACCATAGCTTTACTCATCTCTAGCATATGCCCAAAAATCTCAGAAGGTCAAATGAATATTATTCTTAATACTTGTTACCTTAGTCTTAATTGCATATTTAAAAAAATACTGTCAAGTCAATTAAAGTCAGAAAGCGACTTAATGGTTATCCAAATGAATCCTCCATTAAATGACTGAATTTACTACTAGTATAATAATAGATGGTTTTCTAGCCTCTATTTTAATACTTTCAGTGTTATTGAATACCCAGTCATCCAAACTAGCCCATTTTATTTCTGGATAGCTCTAATAGATAGATTTTATTTAAGGGAAAAACTGCCCTTATCCATTTTCCTCTGCTGGTACAAATGGAATCCTTAAAATATGTAAAGTCAGCAAAATAAGCACCCTACTAACAAAGTCTTATTTTTAGATACAATATAGTCAGGTTTTTTTTAACCCTGTTGTGTATAAATTTTACTTTACTAGATTCAACTCCTGTTCTGGTCTATGAAAATATTTTTGGTTTTAACATACAAAGTCTTTTTATTCTAATGTTATACACAAATTATAACTGAATGCCATCAATAACTGAACACCAACTCCTTAAGATTTGTTATATATTATTTATAGGAGAATTGTCTGTAGAATTGATATTAGTGAATATACTCTAGATTGAAACTCAGAAATCAGCATTGCCTGTGTGAGTTTGTTCAACTAATTAAAGATCAGTTTAAAATGATCACTTAGCCAAGATATTTTCATTTTTTTCCAGAAAGACACAATGAGACTGACGTAATACAGACATACTACATCTACAGCTGTAGTTCAGTCAAAAAACAAATATATTAATTAACGATCATTGCTCTCATTTTATAATTGTCAACAAATTATTTAATGATTACCATGTTTTAGAAATGATGCCAAAAGCATGCTTCATTGGGAAAAAAATAAACTTGTCTTTGTTTAAATTAAAAATTCTGATCGGTTAACGATATTGATAGAATAAAATGACAAGCCACAGACTGGAAGAAATATTTACATAAGACATAAGATAATGGAATGGTACACAAAATATACCAAAAAAAAAAAAAAACTCCCCTACGAACTTAACAAGAAAACAAACACTCTCTTAGAAATGGGGAAAATACCTAAACAGACCTCTCAACGAAGAAGATATATGGATGATAAATAAGCATATGTAAAGATGTTCAACATTATAGGACATTAAAGAATTCCCAATTAAAATTATAATGAGATACCACTACAAACCCACTAGAATGGCTAAAATTTAAAATATTGACAATAACAAATACTTGCTAGAATGTAAAGCAACAAGAAAGCTCATTTATTGCTGTCAGAAATGCCTCATCTTAGTAGATTGGTTATTTTAAATAAGTCATGTTTTTTTCTTTTTTTTTATATTCTACACATATAAGAAAATTTCTTTGAAGACCCTGAAACCCAAGTTCAGTAAGGTTATCCATGGTAAAATTTGTGTCTATAAAATTTATTTTCAGCTATTCCCCAAAATTTTTTAAATAAGTATACAAAAACTAACTACATTATTATAAAAAGTTTAGTTAACACAATTCCATATCTTTTCTTAATATCAAACTATGCATATATAAAAATGGAATAAGACATCTCAGAAAATTTCAGCTCTATTATCAATTTGTAGGATTACAGCATCTACAATATTTCCTTCCATAAATAAATATATTTTTTTTTCTTTCAAAAGACAAGGAAATTTTATACCAAGCTAATAGGGGTGGACATTTTTATTATATTCCTGCATTTCACTAAAAGATTTAGGAGATAATTAGTTCTAACCTAATGGACCATCTTTCATTCATAACTTTTGTTTTCCACATTGAACTGCTTAAAAAGATCATCGACGTATCAATTTATATTTAAAAAGTTTTAAATTTAAAGATTCTTATTAAAATGTTATTATAAAGGTAAATGATATTTTGTTACAATGAAATCTTACATTAAGTTATGTCTTTCTATTAATGATTAATATATTCTCATTGGACAAATTCAAGCAATAATGATTTTTACAGATAAGTACATTTAATTTGAGCTTTTCTCCATTCTGCAACTCACAATTACTGTTAACTGCCCACACTCTTCTCAAAGGAAATATTTGTTAATATTCTTATACATTTTTCTATTTCTTTTCTGTATGTACATATACATATGTGTCGGTGTGAACTATGGTTTTTAAATATAGATAGTTGTCTATGATTGATTCAATCTCATTAAAATATGTTTTAAAAGTTATTGCATGTTACACATAGGTTAATATTTTCATTTAATAACAAGATAGCATTACACGCAAAGCCAATCATGTGATTAAGACTGTGAATCGATGGTCATGAGCACTGATTGAATGAACATATGCAAAGCATTTGCATCTCGAGCGTATACTAATGAGAATGATTTAATTTAGTTAATATTACTCATAAGTCTCTTGCACTTTTTTGCAGTTATAAACAATTCTATAGTGAACTTCTTTGCTAATATAATCTCAGCACTTGTCAAATATTACTAAAATTGAAATTGTTAGTTAAAAGCATATGTGCATTTTAAATTGATATATTGTTAAATTGCTTTTTAATACTGTTATTTTATTGATGTGTAGAAGTTGTTTCTATTACCTGAATTAAAACTAGCATTATCTGTTATTAGATTTTATATTACTAATATTTAATCTCATTTAATAGCACTTTAACTTTGCATCTATTCTCATATATCAAATAGAAATTTAAAAGTTTAATTAAGTTAAATTGCTTCTTCTTTTTAGCATTGACTTTTAGGTTTTATATGTTGCTTAAGATCAAGGGGCAAGACATTTCTTTAATTTTATTATTAGTTTCAAGAATACAGTACATTGGTTAGATATTTATATAGTTTCTAAAATGATCCAATCAATTGCTCTTTCTCTCCTCTGGCTCCTCGCCTA
>NW_011889533.1:151786-153552 GCF_000151845.1 Pteropus vampyrus | reverse complement strand
ATTTATTTATTTTATGGTATTGGTTAACAAAATCCAGTAAGTTTCAGCCATACATGTTAACAGTAATGCATATATATATTTACATTGTGTGTTCACCTCCCACAGTTAGATTTCTTTGTCTCAGCACATACATGACCCCTTTTACCCCATCTACCTGCTTCTTCCACCGCCCCTCTACACTTGGTTAACCACTAGTCTACTTTCCATGTCCATGAGACTCAGTTTATTGTCCTGTTCGACTGTTGCTTTTAAGTTTACATCCCATATACATGTGATATCATGTGGTTTTCTTCTATCTGGCCTATTTCACTTAGAATGATTATCTCGAGGTCCATCCATGTTGTCGCAAATGGCAGTATTTCATCTCCTCTGTGGCTGAGTAATATTCCATTCTACATATGTACCACAGCTTCTTTATCCAATCATCTACTGTAGGAAACTTCGATTGCGTCCATATCTTGGCTACTGTGAATAATGCTGCTATGACCATCGGTGTGCAAATATCTTTTCAGATGTGAGTTTTCAAGGCTTTAGAGTAAATACCAAGTAGAAGGATTTCTGGATCATGTGGTAGATCCATTCTCAGTTTTTTGAGGAATATCCATACTGTTTTCCATAGTGGCTGTACCAATTTGCAGTCCCACCAGGAGTGTATGAGGGTTCCTTTTTCTCTGCATTCTCTCCAAGATTTGTTGTTACTTGTCCTGTTGATTATAGCTATTTTAACAGGTGTGAGATGGTATCTCATTGTGGTTTTGATTTGCATTTCCCTAATAGCTAGCGATGTTGAGCATCTTTTCATATATTTGTTGGCCATTTGTATGTCCTCTAGGGAGAAGTGTCTGTTCAGGTCCTCTGCCTGAATTTTTTGATTGGATCATTTTTTGTTGTTGTTGTTGTTATTGAGTTATATGAGTTCTGTGTATATTTTGGATATTAGGCCCTTATCGGAGGCGCTGCTTGCAAATGTATTTTCCCATTGAGATGGTTGTCTCTTTAACTTGTTGACGATTTCTTTTGCTGAGCAGAAGCTTTTTAGATTGATATAGTCCCATTCATTTATTTTTGCTTTTACTTCCCTTGCTTTTAATATCAAATTCATGAGATGGTATCTCATTGTGATTTTTGCATCTGTGTTCTTGAGAGATATTCGTCTGTAGTTTCCTGTTTTTGTGTTATCTTTACCAGGTTTTGGTATCAAGTTAGTACTGGCCTCATAAAGTGAGTTGGGAAGTATTGCCTCCGCTTCAATTTTTTGGAAGAGTTTGACAAGAATAAGCACTTAATCTTTGAATATTTGGTAGAATTCACTGGCTAGGTCATCTGGTCCTGGACTTTTACTTTTTGGTAGGTTTTTGATGATCGCTTCAATTTCCATATTGTTAATGGATCTATTTAGATTTTCAAGTTCTTGATTCATTTTTGGAAAGTGGTATCTTTGTTAAGTATTTGGCAATTTCTTCTAAGTTATTAAATTTAGTGTTATATACTTTTTTATTGTATTCTTGTATGATCCTTAGTATTTCTGTGGTGTCTGTCATCATTTCTCTTCTTTCATCCCTGTTTTTGTTTATTTTTGTCCTTTCTATTTTTTCTTTAGTGAGTCTAGCTAAGGGTTTGTCAACCTTCTCAAAGAACCAGCTCTTTGTTGCATTTATTTTTTTCTATTGTTTTTTGTTTTGTTTTGTTTTTGTTTTCGATTTCATTTACTGCAGCTCTAATTTTGATTATTTCTCTCCTGCTGACTTCAGGCTCCATTTGTTCTT
>NW_011889533.1:148274-149491 GCF_000151845.1 Pteropus vampyrus | reverse complement strand
TGGGCATTAATGGAACTGTATTCTGCTTTTGTATCAGAAAGAAGAATGATTTTATAAAGGTGTCTCTTTAGCCTGCTGCAAAGAAGGCGCTTTTCTTTTAGTTTCCAGTAGGTGGTGTCTAAGCCTTTTCGATCCCTGCTGTATACAAAGTCTTAATAATGCCTTTGTTTTTTTTATATTCAATCATGCTTGCTGCTCTCAGTCTCAGTCCCTGCTAGTGGTAGCGACATTTTCTGTAGCGTTTGCGCAGATTACCCCGGGGCTCAATGCTGTTGTTTCTTGGAGGGTATGGGGGGACCGAGGCCCTCTGGGTTGGGGGATGGGGACTGCAGCTCAGTCTCACATTTTGCAACCACAGCTGGTAATACCCAACTGTTGTTTCTCTGCCATCGCTGCTGCTCTGCCATCCCCGCTTCTTCATTTTCTGCCCTGATGCCTGAGCACTGCCGCTGGCCACATGGAGCTTACAACTCTCCCAGGTAGGGCTGTTCCAGGAAACCACTGCACCTTCTCCACTACTGCTCCTTCTACAGGGAGCTCCATCTCCAAGAGGCAGCTTCTTTCTTTCTGTCTGTCTTTCTTTCTTTCTTTTCCGACTCCCTGGGTTCTGACCTGTGGTAGCGCTCATGCTCAGATACCACACTCAGACGTGCTTGTGTGCAGTTTGGGCGTTTTTTGTTGAGCTTTAGATTTTCAGCTCATTGTTGTTTCAAAGAGAGAGATCTGGGACCGTCTCTCACTCCACCATGTTTCAGACATCACTTTACTCAATATATTAATTTTAGATTTAAGTTACTCACACGTGATTTCTGTCGTTTGCAGTCGAGAACCAAATATGCACTGTGTCATTTGTAAGATAAGCATACTATTAGTAGACATTTCATTGAGTCATTATGAAGCTTTCATGAAGACACTCATAAAAAGTTTTCACAGATTTCTGGTCAAGATTGCAGAGTAGGTAAATGCTGTGTTCGCTTCCTCTCATGACAACACCAAAGTTACAATTAAATTACAGAACAACCATCATTGAAAGTCACTTGAATTTTAGCTGGTTAAAGTCTTATAACTAAGAACATACAGAGGAAACCACCTTGAAACCGAAAAGGAGGGCGGAGTTGTGGAGCAACCTAATCCCACACTCACATGTGGCACTTAAATATTTGGAGGGATATCTTGACTGTTGAGGTCCCCCTAAAGGAGCAAGGGGTTTCAGCCTC
>NW_011889533.1:142210-144791 GCF_000151845.1 Pteropus vampyrus | reverse complement strand
TTTTTTTTTCTTGTGGTAAGAACACTAAACATGAGATTTAATGTTCTTTACAAATTTTTAAGTGAACAACAACTCTCCATTTTTCCCACACCCCATTTCCTGGCTACCAACATTCCATTCTTTAGTTCTATGAGTTTGAACATTTTATATACCTCCTATTAGTGGAATTATGCAAATTTGTCCTTCTGTGACTGGCTTATTTCACTTAGCATAATGTCCTCCAGACTCATCAATGTTGTCACACATGGAATGATTTCAGTGTTTTTAAAGGCAGAATGATATTCTATTATGTGTACATATCACATTTTTTTAAACTATTCATCCATCCATAAACAGTGGGTTGGTACTATCTCTTGGCCATTGTGGAAAATGCCACAATGCACAGAAATCTCTGCGAGATCCTGATTTCAATTTTGAGGGGATAGTTGTGTCATATGGTAGTTCAACTTTTAATTTTTTAAGAAACCGTTTTCTATAGCAGCTGCACAATTTTACATTCCTACTAATTTAGGGTTTCGTTTCCTCTTCATTCACATGAACACTTGCGTTATGTCTATATACACACACATATCACGTATTTATATATACTATATTACATATTATGTATTTGTATACACGTGGTAGCTATCGAAAAGGGTTTCAGATATCTCATTTTGGTTTTAAACTGCATTTTGTTGATGATTAGTGAAGTTGAGCATTTTTTCGGATATCTGTTAGCCATTTACATGACATCTTTGGAAAAAAAATATCTATTCAGAAGATTGCCCATTTTTAAACTGAGTTATTTGGTTGCTATTAACTTGAAGGACTTCCTTATATATTTTGATTTTAAGTTCTTACCAGATATGTGCTTTACAAATATTTTCTCCCATTCTGTACATTGTGGATTTAACCTTTTGATTGTTTTCTTTGCTGTGCAACAGCTTTTTAGTTTTATATAGTTCTATTTGTCTATTTTTGCTTTTATTGCCTGTATTTTTAAAATTCATATCCAAAAAGTCATTACCCAGATGACTGTCACGAGACTTTTCCTTCTTTCCTTCTAACACTTGTACTAGAAGTCTTGCATTTAAATCTTTGATTCGTTTTGACTTGATTTTTGCTTGTGGCATAAGCCAATGGGCGAATTTGTTATCTTGCATGTAGAAATCCAGATTTTCCAACGTGACTTGTTAAAGAGACTATTGTTTTTCCATTATGCATTCTTGGCACCTATATTGAAGATTAGTTAACTGTATATGCCTGGATTCATTTTTTTTTTCTTTTCTTCTTTTTTTTTCTTTCTTCCCTCCCCCCCGAAAGGCTTAGTTTATTTTCTTTAATATTTTTTTATTTATTAAATTTATTGGGGGTGACATTGGTTAATAAAATCATATAGGTTTCAAGTATATAATTCAATGATATGTCATATGCATATTTCATTGTGTGTTCACCACCCAAAGTAAATTGCCTTCCATTCCATACGTTTGACCCCGTTACCTTTATCTACACCTCCCCTTTCCCTCTGCTAACCACCAAACTGTTGTCAGTGTCCATGAGTCTCTGTTCCTTTGTAATGTTTATTTGTTGCTTTCAATATATATTCTATATATAAGAGAAATTATATTTCTGCATTGTTTATTTTATTTCATTGGTTGGTATGTTGGTTTTTATATCAGTATCATACTGTTTTAACTACTTTAGCTTTATAATATATTTTGAAATCAGGAAATGTAATGCCTCAAACTTTGTTCTTTGTTGTCAAGATTGTTATGGCTATTCTTTTTCTACTTATGGTCTCATATGAATTTTAGGATAACTTTTTTTTTCTATTTCTGTGAAAAACACCTTTAAATTCTGACAGGTATTGCGTTGAATCTGGAGATTGCTTTGAATAGTTTTGAAATTTTAGCAATGTTAAGTCTTTCAATTCATGAACAAAAAAGCCTTTGCATATGTTTATTTATTTCATCAATGAATGACCTTTTCAGTGTATAAGTCTTTCAATCCCCTTGGTTAAGTTTATTTCTAAATATTTTATTTTTTTGATGCTTTTGTAAATGTAAGTGTTTCTCTTGATTTCTTTATGGACACTCATTAGTAGTGTGTTGAATCACAACATATTTTTCTATGTTGATTTGATATCTTGCAACTTTAATGAATTTATTAGATTCAGTATTTTTTTAAATGTGTGGACCTTTATAGTTTTCTACAGAAAAGATTATGTCATCTGTAAACATAGATAATTTTACTTCTTATTTTCCAATTTGGATGTGCTGCTCTTTCTTTTTCTTGCCTAACTGTTCTACCTAGAACAATACTCTGTTGAATTGAAGTGGTGAGAATGGATCTCTTTGTTTTTAGAGAAAAAAAAAAAGTTTTCAATTTTTCAACTAACATTATTCAATATAATGTTAGTTGTAGGTTTTTACTATATGGCCTTTATCATGCTGAGGTAAATGACTTCTATACCTAATTTTTTGAAATTTTTTTATTATGAAAGTGTGTTGAATTTTGTCAAAAGCCTTTTCTGCATCTATTTAAATGATCATGTGATTTGTATCCTTTATTCTAGTAATGTGGTGTATCACATTATTTGATT
>NW_011889533.1:138413-141396 GCF_000151845.1 Pteropus vampyrus | reverse complement strand
ATTTAAATGTGCCCAAAAGAAGCTGCAAAATGCTTCCTTTAAGTGAAAAGGTATGTACATATAGAACAAAACATAGTATGCATTGGGTTTGGTACTATGCATGGTCTCAGACATTCATTGGAGGTCTCAGAACATATCGCTCATAGATAAAGGAGGACTAATATATAGAACATTCTACATAACAGGATTATAATACACATTTTCTTCAAGCACACGTGGAACATTCCCTGGGATAGGTAACATTTTAGGTCATAAAACAGGCCTTAACAAAATCAAGAATATGGTATAATACCACATATCTTACCACAATAGAAGGAAACTAGATATCAATAACAAAAGAAAAACAGAAAAATACAAAAAGAATTGGAAATTAACCAACACATTCTTAAACAACCAATGGATCAAAGAAGAAATCAAAAGGGAGTATAGAAAATACACTGAGACAAAGAAAAATGAAAACAACATACCAAATCTTATGGAAGGCAGTGAAAGTAGTACTAAGAGTGAGGTTTATAGTGACAAACACCTGTAATAAAAAAGAAGAACAGGGGAGTGAAAAAAATGGCATAGATTATAGAGGATTTGTTCATTCTTTTTGCGACCACATCAAAGTAGTGACAGAAACACAGAGCAAACAAACACGGAAACAAAGAAACACAGAGCAAGCAAAATCACCTGGGATCTAGATGAACAGAAGTGCTACAACCAGGTAGAGAAATAAGAAATCACCTTGCAGCCATAGAAGGTAGGAGGAGGCAAAGATGCAAGGCTTCTGGTAATGAGCAGCTGAGTGGGACAGAGGCTGCAGCAGTGGCAGCCGGCAACTACAGATGCCTCTTAAAGTGGATGTGGTCGGGAGTGGACGTGTTGGGGAGTGGATAGACCTGCTCGCTCTGAGCACCAGCACCGGTCAGCTGCACAGGGGGCACCAGGGACTTACAGGGGGACACTGAGTTGCCAGAACAAGGGCCAGAGGCGAGGCTTTCTCTCAGGCAGAAGTGCTGGCCGTATCCATTGTTCCTCTGTTGAGCCCTCCCCACTCCCGGGGTGTTAAGGCAGTGCCACCATAGCTGGAACGTCATCACATTGGATAAGAGAGGTCACCCTGCCCAGAAGATTACCTGAAACTCCGCCTCCCCCAACTCATAGCGCCACCTAAGCCACATCCAATTGTGTCCTAGGCGAGCCCGTTGCTCCTTGCTGGGCAGCTCCGAGACTCACACTGGTGGCAGCTGGCATCAGTTTCTGGCGTGGTTTCTAGAAGCAACTATAAGCAGAGCATCTGTGGATTGCTTGCTGAATCTTAACAGGTGGCCTCAGAAGGGCACAGCGTGGGGCTAAATTGGCCTGCAGCTGAACTGCGCCACTGGAAACCTACTACACAAAGCCATGCTAATGAGATTGAGACTTAGGAGCTTTTCTTATTACATAGAAACAGACACCGAAAGGCAACCAAAAATGGAAAGACAAAGAAGTCAAACCATACAAGAATATAGAACAGAGATCCAGGAGTAATGGCTCCAAGCAATCTAACAGATGCGGTGTTCAAAACAGTGGTTATAAAGATGCTCAGTGAACCTAGGGAAAGTGCAGATGAACTTTGCGAGAACTTCAAGAAGAAGATTTAAAAAAACATAAAAATGGAAATAGGAATTATGAAAAGGAACCAGTCAGAAATGAAGAACACATTATCTGAGATGAAGAGTATATTAGAGGGAATCTACAGAGTGGATAAAGAAGAGGAGCAAACCACCTATATAGACAATAGGGAAGCCAAGGATACTCAATCAGAATGGCAAGACAAAAGAAGCCAAGACTATAATAATAATTTAAGGATCCCGTGGGGCACTATTAAAGGTAAAAATATTTGTGTCATAGGAGAACCTGAAGGAAAACAAGAAGTTAAAGAACCATTTGAAGAAATAATGATGGAAAATTTCCCTAACCTGGTGAAGGAAATAGACATACAACCCTAGAAAGCTCAGAGACTCCCAAAAAAGATGAATGCAAAGAGGCCCACACCAAGGCACATCATAATTAAAATGCCAAAGGTTAAATACAAAGAGAGAATCTTAAAAGCAGCAAGAGAAAAGAAGTTAAGTTACCTACAAGGGAGTACTCATAAGATTGGCAGCTGATTTCTCAAAAGAAACTACGCAGAACAGAAAGGCTTGGCACAACATATTCAACGTGATGAAAACCCGCAACCTATGACCAAGAATACTTTATCCAGCAAAGCTATCATTTAGAGTCAAAGGACAGATAAAGAACTTCCCAGACAAAATAAGCTAAAGAATTTATCAACACCAAGCCAGTATTACAGGAAATGTTGGAGGGACTCCTTTAAGAAGAAAAAAACATGTATCAAAAACAGGAATAAAGAATGGTAATGACAACATTCTTATCAACAACTACCTCGAATGGAAAGAATTAATTGCTCCAACCAAAAGATAGAGTGGTTGAATGGTTAAGAAAACAAGACCCCTACATAGGCTGACTACAAGAGACTCACTTCAGATTAAAAGACACACACAGACTAAAAGGAAGGGGATGTATAAGGATATTGTCTTGATGGACCTAGAGGGTACTTTGCTGAATGAAATAAGTCAGACAGAGAAAGACAAATATCTCATGATATTCGTACATGTACTTTCTAAAGAACAAAATAAACAACAACAAAAATGGAAATAAACTCATAGATAGAGAATATTTTGAGGGCTACTAGGTTGGAGGGGGTTGGGCTAATAGTGAAAAAGGGCAAAGGGGTTAAGAAGCACAAATAGATAGTTATAAAGTAAACATAGAGATATAAGGTGTAGCATAAGGAAAATACTTAATAATGTTGTAATAACTACATCGGGGGAAAGGGCTACTAGATTTAGTGTGGTGATCTCTTTGTGAATTTCATAGATCTCTAATCACTATGCTGTACGACTGTCACTAATACATTATCGTATGCTAGCTATAATTGAAAAAAAAAAAA
>NW_011889533.1:136206-138257 GCF_000151845.1 Pteropus vampyrus | reverse complement strand
AAAAAAAAAAAACCTCATCGAATGGTACAATGTAATTACATGCAACTATTTGTCTATTATATTTCAATAAAGCCAAAATAAATAAAGTCTTTAAATAAACAATATAAACATTATATCTGAAACATATAACAGAAAATCTGAACAGACCTATAATTAGGCAGTAGATTGAATCAGTAATCTAAAACCTCCCAATAAAGAAAAGCCCAGGACTGGCTGGTTTCACTGGTGGATTCTAGTAATACTTAAAGAATCAATACCAGTTCTTCTCAAACTCTTCCAAAAAAATAGAATAGGAGAAAACACTCCCAAACTCATTTTATGTGCCCAGAATTGCCCTGATACCAAAGCAAAAGACACCACAAGAAAAGAAATCCATAGGCCAATATCTCTGATGAACACAGAACAAAATACTAACCTCCAATTTTATCTTAATGCTCACAAAATACAAGGGCCTGCCACCATAGTTGAACAATCTATTGAACAATTTTATACATTTTTCATTTTAAGATCTAAGGTTTTGCTCGCATTAGTCCACACTTTTAAATTCCTTCTTCCTCTCTGGTAATTTAATTCCATGACTTTTCCCAATCGCTGTTGGAAACTTTTGAGCATCACCACTTCCATGAGAGTTGACAACCTTTAATTTACTCCATCTATCATTTTAGTCTAAGTCTTTCCATCACTTGAGTACATTATACTAAAAATACATTTCACTACATAATCATTATTTGTTCACAACGTACCCTTTATATGGATTGTAACATGTTCCTAGTTATCAGTCTGGTTTTCCTCTCTCAGACACACAATCGCCTATTGTGCTACTAAATGAATTTCTGTGAAAGACTAATCGTACAGTTGAACAAGTTACTGGAATATGTGACAATAACATTTGGCTTATTGTAAGGCCTTGTAAACTCTAATTTTATGGGTTATTCCATCTTCCCAAATAATTTAATAAAACTCTACAAATGGTTGATGTTCAGCTGCACTAGTAAATCTAAAAAATGGGGAAAATGCACCCTATTGCACATTCTAGAATTCTGAGCCATAGTATGGTCTATTTTCTGCAAATAAAAATAAAAGAGAGCATTTTTACTTATATTTAAAGTAAAGTAAAATGTTGCCTTCGAAGAGTATTGATAATACTCATAATTTAACATAGCTATTTTATGGAAAGAAAGCGTTACTATTATAGAATGACCCAGTTGCTTGGAAAAAATTCACAAGTGAAAAGATTCTCAGTGAGACTTGGATTCTTATTTTATATCCACATGCCCTTAGCCAATAATTCTGTACAGAGATTAACAAGGGCTGCAAAAAAAGCAAGTAGAATACAGAGGTATTTATCACTTAGGCTGTTAAATTCTTCATTCTTTAGATATTCTTAAGTGTTAGCTTCATGGGTGAGCCTTATATGACTAATGAAAAGGTATTGTTACTGTGTTAATCTTGCTATTGAATCATAGTAGCTTGAACGCACATAATACATCTACTGAAGATTTTAAAAAAGGACTTAGTAATTCACATATCAATAACACACAACATATTCTCTTCATACATATTTAAGTTGTAGAACCACTTCATTTGTTTAAGCTGTCAATGGTGGAGAGAGATACAATGTCTTTTATTCTCAAAATTTTATTCGATTTAGAATTTAGGTCACATACAAAATTGAAACCTTCAAGCAATACCAAGTTTGACTGATTACAGAAACAAGAATAATAATGATAAAAAAAAAAGAAATTTACTTGGTTAGATATTACTGAATATAGCTTCTGTGTGTGTCTCAATTTTTTATTTTAATTATAGACTAACTTTTTGGATCAGTCAGAAACATGTTACAATATAATAACAGTTTTAGAAATCAGATTCTCTCTCCTCTTTCGGAATTTTTGTTGCCACTCATTGGGTTGTTATTGGTTGTTGTTACTTTGGTTTTTTTTTGCAGTGATTTTCATTAAAAATTTTTATAAAGTCTGTATTTTTTGTCATGCGTGATTACCGAGGTCTCTATTCAGTAAACTTAGCAGTCAGATAATTATTGCAAAAAA
>NW_011889533.1:130474-135190 GCF_000151845.1 Pteropus vampyrus | reverse complement strand
TTAATCTTGCTATTGAATCATAGTAGCTTGAACGCACATAATACATCTACTGAAGATTTTAAAAAAGGACTTAGTAATTCACATATCAATAACACACAACATATTCTCTTCATACATATTTAAGTTGTAGAACCACTTCATTTGTTTAAGCTGTCAATGGTGGAGAGAGATACAATGTCTTTTATTCTCAAAATTTTATTCGATTTAGAATTTAGGTCACATACAAAATTGAAACCTTCAAGCAATACCAAGTTTGACTGATTACAGAAACAAGAATAATAATGATAAAAAAAAAAGAAATTTACTTGGTTAGATATTACTGAATATAGCTTCTGTGTGTGTCTCAATTTTTTATTTTAATTATAGACTAACTTTTTGGATCAGTCAGAAACATGTTACAATATAATAACAGTTTTAGAAATCAGATTCTCTCTCCTCTTTCGGAATTTTTGTTGCCACTCATTGGGTTGTTATTGGTTGTTGTTACTTTGGTTTTTTTTTGCAGTGATTTTCATTAAAAATTTTTATAAAGTCTGTATTTTTTGTCATGCGTGATTACCGAGGTCTCTATTCAGTAAACTTAGCAGTCAGATAATTATTGCAAAAAAGATTTGTTGTTGTTGTTGTTGTTGTTGTTGTTGTTATTTTTTATTAATAAATTAATTATTTTATGGTGACATTGGTTAACAAAATCCAATAAGTTTCAGCTGTACACTTTAACAGTAAGGCATATATATGTTTACAATGCTTGTATAACTCTCATAGTTAGGTTTCTTTCTGTCACCACATATTTGACCCCCTTTACCCCATCTACCTCCCGCTTCTCCCCACACCCTACCCTCTGGTAACCACTAGTCTATAGTCCATGTCCATGAGTCTCTATTCGTTTGTCCTGTTCCTTTGTTGCTTTTAGGTTTATATCCCACATATAAGTGATATCATATGATTATCAACTTTTTCTGCCTGGCTTATTTTGCTTAGCATGATTATCTCGAGGTCTGTCCTTGTTGTCGCAAAAGGCAGTGCTTCATCTCTTCTTATGGCTGAGTAATAAAAAAAGATTTCTTTAGATGGGTGGAACAAATAACTCTCCGAGTCCTTGCCGAAGGGCTTTGTGTGTGTGTTGGGGACACAGTTTCCATACTCAGCTAGGCAATTTAGAATCAACCTTAGTCTCCATTTCCTTCTTCTGCAGATCCTCAAAGTTAGTCAAAGGTGGGAGATTAAGGTATTCTCGTCCTTCCTGAGCTTACACATAGCCCTGTGCATGTGCAGAACACTATACATGGGTGTGTTTTTTTATATTCCCAAGAATATGCTGAGGTTTTTCCAAACCCATTATGGACATTGGATTCCTATATTTTCCTTTTAAGCTTTTTGCTTAGGTTACTCTGTGCCACATCAGTTATCTACCATCTCAGTAATGACTCTATGGTAAAAGTTATTTACACTGGGAAAACTATGAGTCAGGCCAAGGAAAGACAATTTTGTGAGTTAAGTCTTCCAGGAGACCACCAGATAATTCTAATAATGAAAATATTTGGAGAAGAGGCTTTAAAAAATCTCCCAATCTAAATGTTGCCAGGCTTCAGGCTATTACTAAGATTGTAGTCTGTTGGTTTTTGAAGCAAGTGTGGATCTCTGGAGGGGAAAATAACAACAAGGCAAGTTAAAATACCACAGACTGTGCCATTCTTACTGAGATTTAGCCCTTTTCTTTAATAATGCCCCTGGCAACTTATACCTAATATTCACTTAGGGAATTCCCATGAAACTGAAAATTTTGATGAGAATATCGGAAAATGTAATATCAGTCAGAGACTATGTCCTTTCTCTACTTGGCTTCAATTAAAGCAAATAAATAATTTTTTATGACATCTAGAATATGGGGGAAAGCCTAGAAAATTATTTTAAATGGAATTAAAAACTTGCAAAAATACATTTTAATAAGCTATTTAAGGATATAATATCAAATTATCATAGCTGTAAGCTTCTTCCATATTTATGGAGAAAAATAAAAATAAAGTAAATTACTATACTGGTTAGATATTGAACGCTGCAAGGCTTACAGAAGTAGATGGGGATACTGTAGGCAGTATACAGTGTGTTCCTTTAGTTCTGATGTATTATTATATATTAGAATGTAACTGGCTTTCAATGTACTATTATGACAAAGATATAACCTCCTTTATTTGAAATGTGGGGTTATATCAATTTGAAAGGTTATTATTCAATAGATAATATGTTTACATATCTATAGAACACTTAAAATTTTAGATATGATGCATTGATATGTTTCCATGCATGCTTGGAGGAAAGAATTTTAACATCTTGTCAAAATAAAGCTTTGGTTCAGAATGGTAACGAGAGTGATAGATCTGATGTTTATCCAGTGACTTTTGCTATATTTGGTGGCCTACATCTTTGGTAATATATTCAGAAACAAGAGGAAAATAGGGGACACAAATAGGGTGAGACATAGCATTTGAATCCCACACATAAACCTAGTGGCCTTGAAGAAACAGACCCATACAGTGAGTGGAATAGAAAAAAGCCCATCCTGAGAATATCCTGAGAGATATATCCCACACTTATGGATTTAGGAATAGGAATCAATGCACGTGTATGGCTTATAAATCACAGAGCCAGAATTTTAGTTTCAAGTGGTCCTAGCTTTATAGTAGCAAGAGCAAAAGAAAATTCTCTCTAATGGAATTCACTTTAGATACAGATCTCAAAATTATTATTTTTTTCCAGATGAAGGGACTAGAAGATTATTTTATAATAAAATATCACCAGAACATAAGAATCTAGTCTATATAAGCTAGAGTCAGTTAGTGTCAGACAAAAAAATCTAGCATTAGACCTGAAAACACTATGTATTTTGCTGTTGCATGCTACAGTATATGGAATAAAACTATAATATGTTTAAGAATTTGTCAATATTTAAATGTGTGATGAACAAAAAGTAACCATTGATAATGATGAAGCAGTTTGGAAAGGAAAGACAAAACCTGTAGAAATTATAAATATGATTATTGATGTTATAAATAAAATAATATTAGATATACAACTGATGTGTTAATTGTACATTTACACTGCCACACAAAACATTGGTGAACTAAAAACAGAAGTTATATAAAAAGCAACATAGAAAGAGGTTGCAACTGTAATAGATACAGTTAAATTAAGGATTGAAATAGAAGTTCAAATATGGTTAACATGAATATTATAGAGGAGAGAGAGAATAAAAAAATGAGAAAAATTAAGAACCTTCTAGAATTGATGAAAGACACCAACAAACGAGTGTAAAAAAAAAAAGAAAAAACCTAAATGAATATCAAGCAGGAAAAATGATTTTTAAAATTTATGCCTACACAAATTAAAGTAACATCGCAGAACAGTCGAGGCCAAAAGGAAAAAAAAAAATATATTGGCAAATAAAAGAACGAAGAACATATTTACACATAATGATGTGATGGAGCCAGTTCATATCATCTTGCAAGATTTAATTATTTGATGGAATTACAGTGTGACAGAGAAGGGAGCACTTCAGGCATACTTCAAACAAATCTGGCAAAAATATTTTAAAGCAAAATATTTAGACTATGGAAATAATCATAAGGACATGGAGCAAATGAAAAAAAAAACAACTTTTATTCAAGAAAATCTCCTTAAATCTGGTGATAACAATGACAGTCTGTGGTATTTGAAATGAGATCTGGTCTTTTCCTCGCCTTTCTAACTCAATGAGAGAAAAACTTCAGACTTGTTTAGCCAAGAACACAGGGCTCTCCGTTCCTAGAGTTTCCAATTAGAGACTATCTTCCAAGGAAGTACAGCATTCCTCATTCTGCCCTCAGCTACCTACTGCTAATGCTGTAACAAGTAGGTGTAAATGAGATGTGTAGGTTCTCTTTTTCTTCTCAGCCTGCACAGTGGCACAGAGACTCAACTATGGCACAAAATCACTGAGAATACTAGAATCCCAGCTGCCTTTGCACTGGTTCATAAGCAGTGGGTCCACATAAGAAGAGGCAAGCCAAGAACCCCTGAGGCCACTCTCCCCTCCACTCAATGCTCATACCTTTCAGGAGAGTCACTCAAAGAGAAACATGCCATTGTCTTTATCCCCATCTCCAGAGCCTCAGCTCAGTGATTATACCAGAGTGGGGAAGCAGCCTGGACAAATATGTAGCTCCTAATTATTCCACAAAGAAACTTACTTCATTTGGAACACAATGTGGGAAAATTAAAGTCAATAGGCACTTTTAAAGAACACTGGAAATTGCGGTGAGAAACTGAGAAAATATTTGTAAATTCATGAAGACATAGGCTAAACAGTAGGTTGGGTAGTGTGCTTTAGAAACCTAAAAAGGAAAAGCTGGAAGAGATATGCTTGGGTCATGACAAATCTCAAACACTGACCTCAGGAATTATCACTTCGAAGGAGTCTGAATTTGATTGTATTACCATGTATGGCATTAGGTCTAAAGACATTTTTGAAATCGATAAAGCAATCATCTCACAATTAGTAGATTTTAACAGCTAGATGTGATTAGGGAAAAAGACAGCCTAAGAGAATCCCGCCAAAACCACTATCACCTTCCCAGTATGACTATGGCCATATACAAGGCTGCCCCCCTGAAATATGACATAGATGATTAACATTGAATAGTAAAAATTGACTTTATTAAAAGTCAGTCATGAAACAAT
>NW_011889533.1:128224-130424 GCF_000151845.1 Pteropus vampyrus | reverse complement strand
AAAAAAAAAACAACTTTTATTCAAGAAAATCTCCTTAAATCTGGTGATAACAATGACAGTCTGTGGTATTTGAAATGAGATCTGGTCTTTTCCTCGCCTTTCTAACTCAATGAGAGAAAAACTTCAGACTTGTTTAGCCAAGAACACAGGGCTCTCCGTTCCTAGAGTTTCCAATTAGAGACTATCTTCCAAGGAAGTACAGCATTCCTCATTCTGCCCTCAGCTACCTACTGCTAATGCTGTAACAAGTAGGTGTAAATGAGATGTGTAGGTTCTCTTTTTCTTCTCAGCCTGCACAGTGGCACAGAGACTCAACTATGGCACAAAATCACTGAGAATACTAGAATCCCAGCTGCCTTTGCACTGGTTCATAAGCAGTGGGTCCACATAAGAAGAGGCAAGCCAAGAACCCCTGAGGCCACTCTCCCCTCCACTCAATGCTCATACCTTTCAGGAGAGTCACTCAAAGAGAAACATGCCATTGTCTTTATCCCCATCTCCAGAGCCTCAGCTCAGTGATTATACCAGAGTGGGGAAGCAGCCTGGACAAATATGTAGCTCCTAATTATTCCACAAAGAAACTTACTTCATTTGGAACACAATGTGGGAAAATTAAAGTCAATAGGCACTTTTAAAGAACACTGGAAATTGCGGTGAGAAACTGAGAAAATATTTGTAAATTCATGAAGACATAGGCTAAACAGTAGGTTGGGTAGTGTGCTTTAGAAACCTAAAAAGGAAAAGCTGGAAGAGATATGCTTGGGTCATGACAAATCTCAAACACTGACCTCAGGAATTATCACTTCGAAGGAGTCTGAATTTGATTGTATTACCATGTATGGCATTAGGTCTAAAGACATTTTTGAAATCGATAAAGCAATCATCTCACAATTAGTAGATTTTAACAGCTAGATGTGATTAGGGAAAAAGACAGCCTAAGAGAATCCCGCCAAAACCACTATCACCTTCCCAGTATGACTATGGCCATATACAAGGCTGCCCCCCTGAAATATGACATAGATGATTAACATTGAATAGTAAAAATTGACTTTATTAAAAGTCAGTCATGAAACAATCAAACAATAACAAGTCCTGGGGATGGGAAAGTACCCATATTTGCTATAATATGTTATCTAAATTATTCAGTTTTTAACAGAAAATTATAAGACGTACAATGAAAAAGGAAAGTTTGACGTCCATACACAGGAAAATAACAGGCAACAGAAATTACCTGTGAGAATGGCCCTACGTTGCATTTTATGAATTGTTCTAAGAAACCATTATAAAAACATTCATAGAACTAAAGGAAACAATGGTTAAGGTGGTAAAGGAAGGTATTATGACAATGTTGCATTGAATAAAGAATATCAATAAAGAGTTAGAAATTATAAAATAGAACCAAATGGAAATGGTGGTATCGAAAATTTTAATAACCAAAAATAAAAATTCACTAGAGGGGCTCAACAGTAGATTTAAACTGGCAGGAGAAAGAATTAGCAAATTTAAAGACTGATCGATTGAACTTATGCAATCTGAATACCAGAGAAGAATAAATGAAGAACAATAAACAGAGCCTCAGAAAAATGTGGGAAGCAATTAGTCACACCAGCATATGCATAATGGCTATATCAGAAAGAAAGGAGAGGGAGAAAAAAATATTTCAGGAAATAATGACTCAAAAGCTTTCCAAATTATTTGTAAAACATTACACACCCAGGAATCTCAACAACACCAAGTAGAATAAACACAAAGAGATCAAGAAACAAATGCATCATAGAGGAAATGCTGAAAGCCTAAAACAAGAAGAAAATATTAAAAGAGCAAGAGAAAAATTACTTGCATTTACAAGAGAATCTGAATAAGATTAACAGTGGGCTTCTCAGCAGAAACAACAGATATAAATAAAAATGGCACAACATACCTAAACATATGGGATTTAGATGAAGTAGTGTTTAGATGGATATGTATAACTGCATATTGACCATGTATCACTCAGGTTATTCCAGAAAAAAAACAAACAAACAACCAATAGGGTTTATACTTGATTGGAAAGAGGTGAAAAGAGGTGGGAAATGCAGAGGGGGAGAGAGAGAGAGAGAGAGAGAGAGAGAGAGAGGGAGAGAGAGGGAGAGAGAGAAAATGAGATTTATTTTAAGGACCTGGCTCACGCAGTTTCTGGGCTAACAAGTCCAAAATATGC
>NW_011889533.1:121702-127121 GCF_000151845.1 Pteropus vampyrus | reverse complement strand
ACCTAAACATATGGGATTTAGATGAAGTAGTGTTTAGATGGATATGTATAACTGCATATTGACCATGTATCACTCAGGTTATTCCAGAAAAAAAACAAACAAACAACCAATAGGGTTTATACTTGATTGGAAAGAGGTGAAAAGAGGTGGGAAATGCAGAGGGGGAGAGAGAGAGAGAGAGAGAGAGAGAGAGAGAGGGAGAGAGAGGGAGAGAGAGAAAATGAGATTTATTTTAAGGACCTGGCTCACGCAGTTTCTGGGCTAACAAGTCCAAAATATGCAGGACAGACCAGCAAGCTAGTAACTCAGGATGATGTTGTCTCACTTGTTTATTTTCACCTGTGTTTTGGTGTCATATCCATTCTATCAGTGCTAAGACCAATGTCATGAAGTTTTTTCTCTATGTTTTCTTCTATGAGTCTTACAGTTTTAGGTCTTAGGTATAAGTTTGTAATTCGCTTTGAGTTGATTTTTGCGTATGGCATAACACATGGGTCTGATTTCATCTCTTTGCATGTGGATATACAGTTTTCCTAATACATTTTATAGAAGACTATCCTTTCCTCATTGTGTATTCTTGGCACCCTTGTCAAAGATAATTTGACTGTACAGTCATACCTTTATATCTGCTGGTTTAGCATCCGTTGATTCAAACAACTGCTAATCGAAAATATTTGTTTTTAAATCCCAGAAACTTCCAAAAGACAAAACTTGAATTTGCCATGTGCCGAGCATTATATTGAATCTATGAAAATAAAATGATATGTAGAAATATTCTTGTGTAGTCCACATGCAGATATGTATTATATGCAAAGACTATGCCATTTTATGTAAGGGACTTGAGCATCTGTGGAGTTTGATATCTGCAAGGGGTGCTGGAACCAATTCCTCACAGATAATGAGGGATGGCTGCATATGTGTGCATTTATTTCTGAGTTTTTCATTCTGTTTCATTGGTTTATATGTCTCTTAATGCCAGTATCATACTGCTTTAAATACAGTGGCTTTGTAATATAAATTGAAACCAGGAATGGGATGTCTCCAGCTTTGTTCTTTGTTATGATCGCTTTGGCAATTCTGGGCCATTTCTTTTTTCACATAAATTATTTTTTTTTCTATTACTGTAAAAAAAATGCCATTGGTATGTTTATGGGAATAGTTTGTAGATTGCTTTTGGTGGTATGGAAATTGAATTATATTAAGTCTTCCAATCCATGAACATGAGCTATCTTCCCATTTATTTGTCTTTTTTAACTTCTTTCATCAATACATTCTAGATTCAGTGTTCAAATCTTTCACTTCTTTGTCTAAGTTTATTTCTATTTTATTTATTTTGTTGCTAATGTAAATGGTATTATGTTCTTAATTTCCTTTTTGTATAGTTTCTTGTTAGTGTATAAAATGCAACTAATTTTTGTATGTTGATTTTTCATCTTTCAACTGTACTGAAAATGTTTATTAGTTCTAACAGGGTTTTTTTTTGTAAACCCTTTAGGATTGTCTATATATTAAGTAGATGTCATCTGAAAATGGAGATATATTTACTTCTTCCTTTTTAATTTGGATGGCTTTTATTTATTTTTCTTTCCTAATGATCTGGTAGGACTTTCAGTTCTGTGTTAAACAGAAGTGGCAAGAGTGGACATCTGTATTAGTTAGGGTTCTCCAGATAAACAGAACCAATAGGAAATGTGTTTGTTTGCTTTGTTTGTCTGTTTGTTGTAGGAATTGGCTCACATGGTTATAGAGTCTGATAAATCCTACAATCTTCTGTCTGCAAGCTAGAGGATCACGAGAGGTGGTGGTATAATTCCATCTGAGTCTGAGTGCCTGAAAACCGAGTGAACCAACTGTGTAATTTTTAGACTGAGGCGAAAGGTCTGAGAACCAGGAGGGCTTACAGTGTAAGTCCCAGAGTCTTAAAGCCCAACAACCAGGAGCTCCAATGTCCAAGGGCAAGAGAAAGTTTATATTCTAACTTACAATGAGAGCAAAAGTTTACCCTTTCTTCGCCTTTTTTGTTTGTTTGTTTGTTTTATGCAGGCCTTCAATGGATTGGACAACGGTGACTCACATTGGTGAGTATGGATCTTCTTTACAGTCTACGGATTCAAATGCTAATCTCTTCCAGAAACATTCTCACAGACGAACCCAGAAATATTGTTTTATCTGGTATCTGAGCATCCCTTAGCTCACTCAAGTTGACTCTTAAAATTACCATCACAGTATCCTTTTCTTGTTTCTGATGTTAGAGGAAGAGCTTTCAGTTTTTTTTTTTTTCATTGAGTATGATGTTAAAAGCAGGCTTGTCATATATGATCTTCGTTATGTTGAGGTATATTCTTTCTATTACTACTTTTTTGAGAGCTTTTATAATGAAAGTTAAATTTTGTCATGTTTCTATATATCTACGGAGATGATCGTATGATTTTTATTCATTCTGTTAATGTGGTATACCACATTGATTGATTCACATATGTTGAACCATCTTTGCATCCTAAATCGAGTGGAAAATCCCACTCGATCATGGTGTATGATCTCTGTAATGTCTTGTTGAATTCAGTTTGCTAGAATTTAGTTGAAAATTTTGTTTCTATGTTCATCAGGGATATTGGCCTGCAATTTTCTTTTTTCTTGCAGTGTCTTTGTCTAGCTTTGGTATCAGTGTAATTCTGGCCTCATAAAATAAGTTTAGAGTGTTCTCTTCAAGTTTTTGGAAGAGTTTGCAAAAACGTGGCATTAATTCTTCTTCAAGTGACTGGTAGAATTTACCAATGAAACCATGCGTTCTTGACCTTTCCTTAGTTGAGAGAATTTTGATTGCTGAGTCAATATCCACACTCATTATTGGCCTGTTCACATTTTCTATTCTTCATGGATTTAGTCGTAATAGGTTGTATGTTTCTACTTTATATATTTCTTCTAGATTTTCCAATTTGTTGACGAATAATTTTTCATAGTATTCTCTTATGATTTTTGTATTTCTGTAGCATTAGTTGTAATTTCCCCTCTTAATTTCTAATTTAATAATTTTAATGTAAATATACTAACACATTTATTAATTTTAATAAATTTATTATTTTATAAGGAGTAAAATTCCTAATTTTATTTATTTGAGTCTCCTCTCTTTTTCCTAGCTAATCTAACTAAAAGTTTATCATTTTTTAAAACTTTTCAGAAACCAACTCTTCTTTTTTTTTTATCTTTTCTATTGTTTTTCTATTTTCTATTTCATTTACTTGTACTCTAATTTTTATTATTTTCTTTCGTTTGCTAACTTTGGGTTTAGTTTGTTCTTGCTTAGTTCTTTGCAGTGTAAAGTTAGAGTTTTTATTTGAGATCTTTTTTTTTTTCTTAATGTAGACATTTATCACTATAACCCCACCTCTTAGTACTGCTTTTGCTGCGTCTCATAAATTTTGATATGTTGTGTTTTCATCTTTGATTGTCTCGAGGTATTTTTTTTTTCCATTTCTTTTTTGATTTCTTCCTTGACCTATTGGTTGTTCAGCAGTGTGTTCAACTTAGTCTGTTCAGATTGCTATGAAAAATACCATAGACTGAATGGTTTTTAAATAAATAGAAATTTATTTCTCACAGTTCTGGAAGTTAGGAAGTCCAAGATTAAGGCACCTGCAGATTTGGTGTCTGGTGAGGACCTGCTTCCTGGTTCACAGACGGCTATCTTCTCACAGTAACCTCACATGATAGAAGGAGCACAGGAGCTCTCTGGGGTCTTTAAAAGGGCACTAATTGCATTTATAAGGGCTCCCGCCTCAGAACCTAATCACTTCCCAAAGGCCCCACCTTTATCATATTGGATATCAGGTTTCAATATATGAT
The DNA here is from genome assembly GCF_000151845.1 of Pteropus vampyrus. Taxonomy (NCBI): domain Eukaryota; kingdom Metazoa; phylum Chordata; class Mammalia; order Chiroptera; family Pteropodidae; genus Pteropus; species Pteropus vampyrus. The sequence goes on along the minus strand of NW_011889533.1, from coordinate 123,278 downwards.
TTGGGGGTGCAATAAATAATCTGTAGCAGTGTTGTTTAATTTCAACATATATTTGACTTTTCTAATTTTCCTCATGACTTCTAGTTTTATACCATTGTAGTCAGAAAAGATACTTGATATAATTTAAATCTTAATTTAATATTTTTTTTTTTGGTTTGTTTATTGGGGTAACATTGGTTAATACAATTATATAATTTTTGGGTGTACATTACAATTTGACATCTCTATATTCTATTGTATGATTACCACCCAGAGTCCAGTTTCCTTCACCTACCATATATTTGATCCCCTTTGCCCAGTTCACCCTCCCCCAATCCCTCTATATTTGACCCCCTTTACCCTGTCTACCTCTTCTCTCCTCCCCCACACCCTACCCTCTGGTAACCACTAGTCCATTGTCCATATCCCTGAGTCTCTGTCCTGTTCATTTGTTGCTTTCAGGTTTATATCCCACATATAAGTGATATCATGTGACTTTCAACTTTTTCAATCTGGCTTATTTTGCTTAGCACGATTATCTCAAGGTCCATCCAGGTTGCCGTTAAATCTTAAATTTTTTAAGACTTGTTTTGTGGGCTAACATATATTCTAACCTGAAAAAAATGTTTCATGTGTGCTTGAAAAGGATGTACAATCTGCTATTGTTGAATGCAATGTTCTACATGTGTTTGTTAGGTCTACTTGGTCTATAGTTTTGTTCAAAGCCACCATTTGCCCACTGATTTTTCTGTCTGGATATTCTATCCTCTGTTTATAGTGGAGTAATGAAGTCTTTTGCTATTATTGTATTGCTCTCTATTTCTCTTTTCAGTTGTTAGGACATTTGTGTTATGCAATTAGGTGCTCTGAAGTTGTGTGCATTTATATTTATAATTGTTTTCTATTCCTGATGAATTGACACTTTCATCACTATATAATGACCTTCTTTGTTTCTTAAGACAGTTTTTGACTTAAAATCTATTTTTTTTTTCTATTTACATATACACTCGCCCTTTCTTTTGGTTATCATACGTGTGGAATATGTGTTTTTCTATCTTTTCACTTTCAGTCTATGTGTATTTTAAAGCTAAAGTGATTCTCTTGTAAACATCTTTTTTGGGGGGGTTTGGATTTTACTTCTTCATCCATTTGCCACTTTTGATTGGATAATTAATCTATTTATATTTGAAGTAATTTTTGATATCGAGGGATGTCTATTTCTTTTTGTTTGTTTGTTTCTTGCTTTCTGTCCTCATTCGTGATTTGATTATTAAAATCTACGCATTAGAAATTTAAAGTTGTCATTCAATTGTTATATATTCACAGTATTACAAGTTGAATTAGTTCTAGAGATCTGCTGTAAAACAGAACTCCTGTCTTTGACAATACTATATTGTGCACTTCAAAACTTGTTTAAGAGGGTAGATCTCACACTAAGTGTTCTTAACACACACGCACAAGCAAGAAGAGGACACAAATCTTTTGGAGGTGATGGATTTGTTTATTACTTTGATTGTGGTAATAGTATCTCAGGTGTATACATGTGTCTAAACTCATTAAAATGTATACATTAAATATATACAACTGTTGTGCATTA
>NW_011889533.1:115651-121652 GCF_000151845.1 Pteropus vampyrus | reverse complement strand
TGACTCTTAAAATTACCATCACAGTATCCTTTTCTTGTTTCTGATGTTAGAGGAAGAGCTTTCAGTTTTTTTTTTTTTCATTGAGTATGATGTTAAAAGCAGGCTTGTCATATATGATCTTCGTTATGTTGAGGTATATTCTTTCTATTACTACTTTTTTGAGAGCTTTTATAATGAAAGTTAAATTTTGTCATGTTTCTATATATCTACGGAGATGATCGTATGATTTTTATTCATTCTGTTAATGTGGTATACCACATTGATTGATTCACATATGTTGAACCATCTTTGCATCCTAAATCGAGTGGAAAATCCCACTCGATCATGGTGTATGATCTCTGTAATGTCTTGTTGAATTCAGTTTGCTAGAATTTAGTTGAAAATTTTGTTTCTATGTTCATCAGGGATATTGGCCTGCAATTTTCTTTTTTCTTGCAGTGTCTTTGTCTAGCTTTGGTATCAGTGTAATTCTGGCCTCATAAAATAAGTTTAGAGTGTTCTCTTCAAGTTTTTGGAAGAGTTTGCAAAAACGTGGCATTAATTCTTCTTCAAGTGACTGGTAGAATTTACCAATGAAACCATGCGTTCTTGACCTTTCCTTAGTTGAGAGAATTTTGATTGCTGAGTCAATATCCACACTCATTATTGGCCTGTTCACATTTTCTATTCTTCATGGATTTAGTCGTAATAGGTTGTATGTTTCTACTTTATATATTTCTTCTAGATTTTCCAATTTGTTGACGAATAATTTTTCATAGTATTCTCTTATGATTTTTGTATTTCTGTAGCATTAGTTGTAATTTCCCCTCTTAATTTCTAATTTAATAATTTTAATGTAAATATACTAACACATTTATTAATTTTAATAAATTTATTATTTTATAAGGAGTAAAATTCCTAATTTTATTTATTTGAGTCTCCTCTCTTTTTCCTAGCTAATCTAACTAAAAGTTTATCATTTTTTAAAACTTTTCAGAAACCAACTCTTCTTTTTTTTTTATCTTTTCTATTGTTTTTCTATTTTCTATTTCATTTACTTGTACTCTAATTTTTATTATTTTCTTTCGTTTGCTAACTTTGGGTTTAGTTTGTTCTTGCTTAGTTCTTTGCAGTGTAAAGTTAGAGTTTTTATTTGAGATCTTTTTTTTTTTCTTAATGTAGACATTTATCACTATAACCCCACCTCTTAGTACTGCTTTTGCTGCGTCTCATAAATTTTGATATGTTGTGTTTTCATCTTTGATTGTCTCGAGGTATTTTTTTTTTCCATTTCTTTTTTGATTTCTTCCTTGACCTATTGGTTGTTCAGCAGTGTGTTCAACTTAGTCTGTTCAGATTGCTATGAAAAATACCATAGACTGAATGGTTTTTAAATAAATAGAAATTTATTTCTCACAGTTCTGGAAGTTAGGAAGTCCAAGATTAAGGCACCTGCAGATTTGGTGTCTGGTGAGGACCTGCTTCCTGGTTCACAGACGGCTATCTTCTCACAGTAACCTCACATGATAGAAGGAGCACAGGAGCTCTCTGGGGTCTTTAAAAGGGCACTAATTGCATTTATAAGGGCTCCCGCCTCAGAACCTAATCACTTCCCAAAGGCCCCACCTTTATCATATTGGATATCAGGTTTCAATATATGATTTGGGGGTGCAATAAATAATCTGTAGCAGTGTTGTTTAATTTCAACATATATTTGACTTTTCTAATTTTCCTCATGACTTCTAGTTTTATACCATTGTAGTCAGAAAAGATACTTGATATAATTTAAATCTTAATTTAATATTTTTTTTTTTGGTTTGTTTATTGGGGTAACATTGGTTAATACAATTATATAATTTTTGGGTGTACATTACAATTTGACATCTCTATATTCTATTGTATGATTACCACCCAGAGTCCAGTTTCCTTCACCTACCATATATTTGATCCCCTTTGCCCAGTTCACCCTCCCCCAATCCCTCTATATTTGACCCCCTTTACCCTGTCTACCTCTTCTCTCCTCCCCCACACCCTACCCTCTGGTAACCACTAGTCCATTGTCCATATCCCTGAGTCTCTGTCCTGTTCATTTGTTGCTTTCAGGTTTATATCCCACATATAAGTGATATCATGTGACTTTCAACTTTTTCAATCTGGCTTATTTTGCTTAGCACGATTATCTCAAGGTCCATCCAGGTTGCCGTTAAATCTTAAATTTTTTAAGACTTGTTTTGTGGGCTAACATATATTCTAACCTGAAAAAAATGTTTCATGTGTGCTTGAAAAGGATGTACAATCTGCTATTGTTGAATGCAATGTTCTACATGTGTTTGTTAGGTCTACTTGGTCTATAGTTTTGTTCAAAGCCACCATTTGCCCACTGATTTTTCTGTCTGGATATTCTATCCTCTGTTTATAGTGGAGTAATGAAGTCTTTTGCTATTATTGTATTGCTCTCTATTTCTCTTTTCAGTTGTTAGGACATTTGTGTTATGCAATTAGGTGCTCTGAAGTTGTGTGCATTTATATTTATAATTGTTTTCTATTCCTGATGAATTGACACTTTCATCACTATATAATGACCTTCTTTGTTTCTTAAGACAGTTTTTGACTTAAAATCTATTTTTTTTTTCTATTTACATATACACTCGCCCTTTCTTTTGGTTATCATACGTGTGGAATATGTGTTTTTCTATCTTTTCACTTTCAGTCTATGTGTATTTTAAAGCTAAAGTGATTCTCTTGTAAACATCTTTTTTGGGGGGGTTTGGATTTTACTTCTTCATCCATTTGCCACTTTTGATTGGATAATTAATCTATTTATATTTGAAGTAATTTTTGATATCGAGGGATGTCTATTTCTTTTTGTTTGTTTGTTTCTTGCTTTCTGTCCTCATTCGTGATTTGATTATTAAAATCTACGCATTAGAAATTTAAAGTTGTCATTCAATTGTTATATATTCACAGTATTACAAGTTGAATTAGTTCTAGAGATCTGCTGTAAAACAGAACTCCTGTCTTTGACAATACTATATTGTGCACTTCAAAACTTGTTTAAGAGGGTAGATCTCACACTAAGTGTTCTTAACACACACGCACAAGCAAGAAGAGGACACAAATCTTTTGGAGGTGATGGATTTGTTTATTACTTTGATTGTGGTAATAGTATCTCAGGTGTATACATGTGTCTAAACTCATTAAAATGTATACATTAAATATATACAACTGTTGTGCATTAAGTATTTCTCAGAAAAGCTAAAAAAAATAAGAGTTGATGTTTGTATTAGTCAGGGATCTCAGAGAAAGAAAACCAATAAGATGGATAGATAAATAGATACATAGATAAAGATTTATTATGAGGATTTTGTTCACATAGTCATGGCCACTGAGAAGTTCCTTAAATTGTCATCTGTAATCTGGAAGCCCAGAAAAGCTGGTAGTGTAGTTCCAGCCCAAACCTGAATACCTGAGAACCAGGAAAGTCCATAGTGAACGTCCTGATCTGAGGTACAGAAGGTACAAGAAGCAGGAGTGTCCATGTCCCATGTTCCAAGGCAGGAGAAGTTGGGTATCCCGGAGATACCTGCTTTCAGAGAGCAAATTTGCCCTTCCCCTGTCTTTTTATTCTAGTCAACAGTTTGAATAATGCCCACTTGTACTGGTGAGGCTAATCTTCTTTACTCAATCAACCAATTCAATTGCAAATTTCTACTAGATATATACATTCATTTACCCACTAACAAATAATGTGCTACAAGATAGCTGAACATTCTTGGTCAAGTTAAGCTGCCACATAAATTAAGCCGTCACTACATAAAGTCTTGAGTGTAGGGTGGATGAGCAGGCTGGAAACTTAAGCAAGTTTTCTATGTTATAGACTTAAAGCAGAATTTCTTCTCCAGGAAACTTTAGTTTTTGTTCTAAAGGCCTTCAATTGGTTGGATGAGGCTCACCCACATTATAAATGCTAATCTCTTTTATTTAAGTCAACTAATTTTAAAAGTTAATTACATCTACAAAATCCTTTCACAGTAACAGATTGACTAGTGTTTGACCAAACAATTAAGCAAAATAGCTTGTCCAAGTTGAAAAGTTAAGCCATCTCGACTTGTATTAAAAAAGAAAAAAAAAAAAAACGATATCACATCTATATTCTAACCTTCCACCTTATCACACTGTTAAAAGAAGAGCAAACTAGTCTATGGCCATGCGACCCTGAACAAGCCCGATCCTGTCTGATCTCAGAAGCTAAGCAGGGTCAGGCCTGGTTAGTACTTGGATGGGAGGCCACGCCTAGGAAGACCAGGAGCTGTAGGTGTAAAAAATAAAAAAAAAAAATAAGGGATTGTAAGCTGACAAGGTTCTTGCAATCTGTGAGGTCAACTAATGGTTACCTCGCCTAAAAAAAAAGAGCAAACTGAAGCAAGCATAAGGAACAAAATAATAAATATTAGTGCAGAAATTGTTGAAATAAAGAATTCAAAATGAATTAAAGACTTCAATGTGAGGCCCAAAACCATAAAACTAGAAGAAAATATAGGCAGTTAACACTGACATTGCTCTTAGTAACTTTTTTTCTGATATATCTCCTCGGGCAATAAAAAAAGGGAAACAAAAGAAAAAAATGAGTTCACATCAAACTAAAACATTTTTCACAGGAAAGAAGGCCATTAACAACAACAACAACAACAACAAACTATTGAATGGGAGAAAATATTGACCAATGATACATCTGTTAAGGGATTAATATCCAAAATCTATAAAGAACTCATACAACTCGACACCAAAAAAAAAAAAAAAAAAAAAGAAATGAACCTAAATAGACATTTCTCCAAAGAGGGCATACAGATGGTCAATAGACATATGAAAAGATGCTCAACATCACTAATCATCAGAGAAATGAAAATTAAAACCAGAATGAGATATCACCTCACACCTGTCAGAATGGCTATCATCAATAAATAAAAAAAGCAAGTGTTGGTGAGAATGTGGAGAAAAGGGAACCCTCATGCATTTTTGGTGGAGTTGCAAATTAGTGCAGCCGCTGAGGAAAACAATATGGAGTTTCCTCAAAAAATTAAATAGAATTATCGTATGACCCACAACTCCACATCTGGGTATTTATCTGAAGAAATCCAAAACACCGATTCAAAAAGATATATACATCCCTATGTCTGTTGCAGCACTATTTACAATAGCCAAATGTGGATGCAACCTAAGTGTCCATCAATAGACAACTGGATAAAGAGGAAGTGCTACATATATACGATGGAATATTACTAGGCCATAAAAAAGGAATAAAATCGTACCATTTGTGACAACACCAATGGACCCAGAAGATATTATGCTAAGTGAAATGAGTCAGATAAAGACAAATACTACATAATCTCACTTATATGTGGAATCAAAAGAACAAAATAAGCAAACAAACAAAACAGAAAGAGACTCATAAATACAGAGAACAAACTGATGTTTGCTAGATGGGTGGTTGGGAGGCTGAATGAAAACGGTGAAGGGATTAAAGAGTACAAATTCGTAGTTATGAAATAGTCATGGAGGTATAAAACATAACATAGGGGATATAGTCAATAATATTGTAATAACCATGTATGGTGCTGGGTGGGTACTAGACTAACTGGGGGGATCACTTCGTAAATTATATAAATGTCTAACCACAATGCAGCACACCAGAAACTAATATAAAATAATATTGAAGTCAACTGTAGTTGAAAATAACTGTGTTACATCCAAACAATGGAATAACCTTAAAGCTAATATACTAAGTGAATGAAGCCAGATACAAAAGCCCAAATATTATGATTATGTTTATATTAAAAAGGCAGATGAGATAAATCTATAGAGACAGAAAATATATTAATGGGATTTAGGGCTCAGGAGCATGGTCCGAGGAGGGTGATTGTTAAAGGGTGCAGGGTGTTTTTTGTTTTTGTTTGGTTTTGAGGTGAAGAAATTGTTCTAAACTCGACTTTTGGGTTGTTTGCCCATATCAGTGAGCATACTG
>NW_011889533.1:110565-115601 GCF_000151845.1 Pteropus vampyrus | reverse complement strand
ATGGACCCAGAAGATATTATGCTAAGTGAAATGAGTCAGATAAAGACAAATACTACATAATCTCACTTATATGTGGAATCAAAAGAACAAAATAAGCAAACAAACAAAACAGAAAGAGACTCATAAATACAGAGAACAAACTGATGTTTGCTAGATGGGTGGTTGGGAGGCTGAATGAAAACGGTGAAGGGATTAAAGAGTACAAATTCGTAGTTATGAAATAGTCATGGAGGTATAAAACATAACATAGGGGATATAGTCAATAATATTGTAATAACCATGTATGGTGCTGGGTGGGTACTAGACTAACTGGGGGGATCACTTCGTAAATTATATAAATGTCTAACCACAATGCAGCACACCAGAAACTAATATAAAATAATATTGAAGTCAACTGTAGTTGAAAATAACTGTGTTACATCCAAACAATGGAATAACCTTAAAGCTAATATACTAAGTGAATGAAGCCAGATACAAAAGCCCAAATATTATGATTATGTTTATATTAAAAAGGCAGATGAGATAAATCTATAGAGACAGAAAATATATTAATGGGATTTAGGGCTCAGGAGCATGGTCCGAGGAGGGTGATTGTTAAAGGGTGCAGGGTGTTTTTTGTTTTTGTTTGGTTTTGAGGTGAAGAAATTGTTCTAAACTCGACTTTTGGGTTGTTTGCCCATATCAGTGAGCATACTGAAAATCATGAAAATGTACACTGTAAATGGATGCATGCATTATATGTGAACTTTATTTCAATAAAGCTGCTAAAAACATATATAAAAGGGGATAAAAGAAAGGGTGGCCTGAGCACCTCTGGAATTGGATTATGGACACCCTCAGTCCAATCTGAACCTGTGTCTGGTGCTTAGTTTCTCCCCTTAACAAAGGGAAAGGTATTTTTTTTTTGTCATCCCACAAACAGCAATTCAGTTAAACATAGAAGCCATTTTAGGGGGATCCCCACAGCTGGGCTTACTCACCTAGTTCTAAGGCCAGGGCTTTGCTTCAGGTTCAGAGTTATCAAAGCTGTCCATAGGTAGAGTTTGCCTTCCTCTGTTTTATGTCTTACCATGCTAGGAGTACTGGTATCTTAGATACTTCACCTCTCAAAATCCCTCTGATGCTCTCTGAGGATAATTGTTGCCTTGCCTAGATTGTTACATAGGAGTAATCATCACTCAAATGGCCTCAGCAGGCCCTGAGATGCCTTAAAGGGGACAAGATTCATGGATTGAGGATGGGATGTTCTGGGGAATTGGGGACAGCCTGCTAGATCCACCTGAGAGACAACCTGAGAACCTTGGAATCCTGTGGCTTTAGAACTTCCAAAGGCACCTATTGTCTCACACAATAGCCAAGTGTTCTCTATTTTGGTGAGGTTCAGAAGAGCATTCTGCAGACATGTTTAACCGATACGTATTAGATATTCCAGCTGTAATAATTGATAATGGATCGGGACTCTGCAAAGCAGGTCTGTCTGGAGAGATTGTACCCCGTCATGTCATCAGTTCTGTCGTGGGACATCCTCGATTTAACATTTCTTTATCAGAACCCTATCAGAAAAAGTACTTTGTGGGGGAAAAAGCCCTGTACACATATGAGGCCTTGCATTTGCACTACCCCATTGAGCGTGGACTGGTAACAGGATGGGATGACATGGAGAAACTATGGAAGTATCTTTTTGAATGGGAGCTGGGAGTAAAATCCTATCAACGGCCTGTTCTCATGACAGAGCCCTCTTTGAACCCAAGGGAGACTCGAGAAAAGATGACAGAAGTAATGTTTGAGACCTTCAATGTACCCGCTTTCTACTTGTCCAACCATGCAGTGGTAGCACTCTATGCCTATGCCTCTGTCACGGGCCTTGTGGTGGACAGTGGGGAAGGAGTCACTTGTACTGTCCCCATCTTCGAGGGTTACTCTCTGCCTCATGCTGTCACCAAGCTCAATGTGGCAGGGAGGGACATCACAGATCACTTGACCCAGCTACTCCTTGCTGGTGGGAGTACCTTCCCTTGCATACTCAACAAGACCTTAGTGGATGACATCAAAGAGAAGCTGTGCTATGTGGCCTTGGAGCCAAAAAAGTCGCTATATAAGAGGCCAGAGGAGGTCCTGAGAGAATACAGACTGCCAGATGGGAATGTCATCTACATTGGGGATCAGCTGTATCAGGTGCCTGAGATTCTTTTCGCACCTGACAAACTGGGCATCCATAGCCCGGGACTCTCAACGATGGTTGCCAACAGCATTATGAAGTGTGACATAGACATCCAGAACAATCTCTTTGCAGAAATTGTACTGTCTGGGGGCACCACTCTCTTCCCTGGGCTTGAGGAAAGACTTATGAAAGAACTGGAACAGCTAGCTTCCAGAGGAACTCCCATCAAGATCACAGCTTCTCCTGATAGGTGTTTCTCTGCATGGATAGGTGCATCCGTCGTGACCTCTCTGAGCAGTTTCAAACAGATGTGGATCACTTCTGCAGATTTCATGGAGTTTGGGACATATGTTGTTCAGAGAAGGTGCTTTTAAAGAATCCAGCTCACAAAGGACAGCTTAAAGTGTCAGATCACAAGAGCACTGATTGAAGGTGAAATCTTGGTGTTCGATAAAAGTGATATGACATTTTGAGTATCAGTTCATTTTTGTTGGCACCAGAATAATTTCTAATCCAGGTAATGGATCTTTCTAAGTGGTTCTATTTCACCCTTCCTGTCTCATGGACCTCTTCGATCATTTTCTCCTGAGAAATCCTTGGGTTATGTGTTGAGGCTGTATTCACTTGTAGGATTTGTAGTAAAAGCAAGTGCTTGAGCCTCATGCCCAGTGTTTGACTCATTAGGGTCCCTGGAATATTCATTTTCATCAAGTGTCTTAGATATTTTTGATAGCTCTAGTTCTGAGGAGAGACAGAATCACCAGGGAAAGTGTGGGGAGGGGAGGGGAGTTAAGTAGAAGGAACGCTACCCTGCTGTTAAGGGCTCAACAGACCCTTTCACTCAGTTGGTCCTTAATTAGCACAATAGGGCACAAGAGGGCTCTTTGTTGTTATGAGATCAGGCAGCTAAATAGGATGGAGCTGTTTTCCTTGGCAAAGAGGAGAGATGTACACAAAAATTCCCATTTATTTAAGGCTCTTTAAACTCAAAGCCCCTATTCCCAGTTGGAGTATTAAGAATCAACACCTCTATTTATCATGTTTTTTTGTTTTGTTTATTTGTTTTTACTTTAAAGGGTATTTACAGCCTCATTTTGTTAGGGATAAATTATTTAATGGTCATCAATAAACAGATTATTGAATAAATTATGTGTACATGATTTTTTTTACATTAATTTAGTGCTGTTTTTCCAAAATATTATTGGGAGAGAAATGGAAAATTCAGAGAATTTACGTAATACAATCCTTTTATTTTTAATAAATGAAAGAGTGGTACTTTCCCATATATACATATGTCTGCACATTCATATATGTACATATATATATGAATATTTTATATGACTATAAGTCATATAAATATATAAGGCATATATTTTATATGACTGGATAGAAGTACAGAAAGATACATACTATGGAATTTATGCAGGCTGGTAGAGAAGAATTCAATGAGAAGTAATACAGGTGGAATGAAGAGTGGGAGGGAAGCAAATCAAAAGAAAAGTCTATACTAAAAAAAGTCAGCCTGAATGAAGTGAAACCACTTATCTAAAAAGAAACAAAACCTATTTTGCACATATTTCCCAACTCCACATTCAGGGGTGTCACACTGATAGCTGGAACAGAGCCATGAAAATTATCAAACACGATAAACCATTATAAAACATTTATTTTTTATATTTGTTTAAGAGATCCGGTTTAATAGCATAACTCTGTTTACAGATAACTTAGCATAACAACAATGGAACCAGAAGATAGTGGAATGATGCCTTCAAAGAGCTAGGAAAACATTACTGTCAATTTAGAATTATGTATATACTCAGGAAAATCATTCCCCAAAAGATGAGAAAATAAAGATACCTTCTAACAATGACTGAGCTTTATTGTGAATAGGTCATGACTAAAAAATAATTTTATACCATTGAGGGCATATAGAAATAACCCCAGAATAAGATACGTATGGTACAAAAAAACAACACTTAAAAATGGTGAACATGGAGGTAGATTTAAAAAATATTGAGAGTATAAATTTATAGTATTAACATAATAAAAATGAAAATTCTGTAATACAAAAGAAAATAAATTATAGACACTGGTTGAAGTCAAAAATCTTTGAAAATACTTGCATTTCTCAGAAAGAGAAATTATTGATTAAATTTAATTATTTAAAATGTTGAGACTGAATAAATGGTAAAAACATTAAAAATAACAAAAAATTACTGTAATTGCAAATATTAAAAACATCTCTGACAAAACAATACGTCAGGGTCTGTAGATTGCCCCGGAGTGGGGCCTGACTAAGGCACAATGGCGGCTGCCTGTCCCACCCTTGTTCTGGCACCAGGTAATGCAGTCTTTCCCCATACAAATCTTGCACGAGCCTCTGACCCACCACCGGTGCCCCGAGTGTGTGTCTGCAGGTGAGAGAGCCTGTGCGTGGGCCATTGAAAAGGGCATCTAGGATTTCAGTCTCCTTCTGTCTCACCCAGATGGCCAGAATCTCCTCTGATTTTGACAGTCAGAGTTTTGGGGAACTCCTCTTTCCTGGGCTGGGACCCTGGCATGAGGAGCCCCCGAGTGAGGCTAGGACCCCTCTTTCCCTCAGGAGAGACTCTGCAGCCTCGCTTTCCCTCCCGGTGTTCCTCCACCACCCACGGGTGAGGGGCCAGCCCGATTTGCAACTTTGCCCCTCCTACCAGCTTCGCTGCGGCTCCTTCTTATATTATCAGACGTACGTGTTATGATCATCTGGACTTCAGGTGATTCTCCACTTTGATCATTTTATAATTTAGTTGTAATTTCAATGCGGATCTGAAAGGAGGCGAACCCTTCTCTTACCTAGGCTGCCATCTTCCTCTTTTTGAAAAAAAAAAAAAAA
>NW_011889533.1:106492-109590 GCF_000151845.1 Pteropus vampyrus | reverse complement strand
AGAACTTCAACAAAGAGATAAAAAACATAAAAAAATGGAAATGGAATTTATAAAGGGAAACCAATCTGAAATGAAGAACACATTATCTGAGATGAGAACTATATTAAATGGAATAAACAAAGGAATAAACAAAGTGAATAAAGAAAAGGATCAAATGCCCTATCCAGAGGATAGGAAAGCCAAGGACACGCAAAAAGAATGGCAAGACGTGAGATGCCAAGACTATAAAAATAATTTAAGGAGCATATGGGACACTATTAAGGGTCCAAATATCCGTCTGATCAGCGTAACTGAAGAAAATCAAGATGTCGAACAGCTATTTGAAGAAATAATGATGGAAAACTTCCCTAACCTGGTGAAGAAAATGGACCTAAAACCCCAGGAATTCCAACAATCAGGGATCCAAAGAGGCCCACACCAAGACACATCATAATTAAAATGCCAAAGGTTACATACAAAGAAAGAATATTGAAAGCAGCGAGAGGAAAAACAGTTATTTATAAAGGAACACTCATAAGAGTGGCAGCTGATTTCTCAAAAGAAACTATGCAGGACAGAAGTTCTTGGCACAAAATATTCGAATTGACAAAGACCCAGGATCTACAACCAAGGATACTTTATCCAGCAAAGCTATAATTTAGAGTTGAAGGACAGATAAAGAGCTCCCCAGACAAAAAGAAGTTAAATGAATTTATCACCACCAAGTCAGTATTACAGGAAATGTTGGAAGGACTTCTTTCAGAAGAAAAAATACAAAAGGCTCACTTCAGATTAAAAGACACACAGACTAAAAGGAAGGAGATGGGAAAAGAAATTGCTTTGATGGACCTAGAAATTATTTAAGTCAGACAGGGAAAGATGAACACTATATGATTTCACTTATATGCGGAATCTAAGGAATAAAAAGAACAAACTAATCAAAAACAGACTCACAAATATAGTGGACAATTTGGTGATGGACAGAGGGGAGGGGTGTTTGGGGGGGGTGGGAGAATGGGGTGAAGGGTTAATGAAGTACAATTTAGTAGCTGACAGATGGTCATGGGAATGGGGAGCAAGGCATAGGGAATGCAGTTAGCATTAGCACGTTGGCTAGGTGGAGGGTCAGGGAGGGGAGGGAGCAATCGGGGGGATTGTTTTGTGAACTATATAGATGTCTAATCAATGTACTGTATACCTGAAACTAATTAAAATAAATAAATTAAAAGAAAAATCTAGCTGGACAGAAATTCTACATGGGGACCCACAGATCAGGCCACCTTGAGATAGGCAGGAGGGGCAGAGACCAGAACGAGCTGGTTTCACACTAGTGTGTGGAGATTGAGCATTGAGAGAGATAGCTCAGCTTCGGAGGTTCCCCTGAGGGAGCAAGGGGTCCTGCCTGGCCTCACACCAGGATCCCCAACCCAAAGTTCCAGTGTCAAGAAGAAAATTCCCCACAAATTCTGTCTGTAAAGATTAGCAGAGATTGTTGCTGAGTAAGAAGGTAGGCTTACTCTTGGCAGAGGTTGTTGCTGAGTAAGAAGATAGGCTTACTTTGAGGGAGTCAAAGATTTTCTTTGTAAAGGGCCTGCACATGAACTGATTCATGGACAGACTCACTTGCTTTGAGCTCCAGCTCTTGGCCAGCTGCTCAAAAAGCACCAGGGACACATGAGGAGGAACTGAGCTGTCTGGTTTCAGGGCAAGGGCTGGAGAGGCAGCTTTCTCCCAGGTAGAAGCACTGGAAGAAAGCATTGTTCCTTTGTTGAGCTCTCCTTCATTTGGCTTGCAGACCCAGGCTGGCGTGTTATCTGAGTTTCCATCAATGTAGGTAACACTGCTCTCCCCATCCTGGTAATTCCTTGAGACCCTTACCTCCCAACATGTGGGCACTCTCAGGCTGCTTGCAGTGAATTTTCCATACAGTCTTGGCTCATGCCACAGACTTTTCTAAAATCTCTCAAAGGTATACAAAGCCTAAACAAGCAGTGTCTGTCCTCAGTGTTCCCCGTACATCTTGCTGAGCAGCCTTAAGTCCAGTACTAGCAGTAGCCAGCTTGGTTTGCAGTTTGGCCTCTTGACGCATATCCAAGCCCATTGTGGGTGGCAGCCATCAGTAGATTGTTTGGTGGCTCATGCCAGGGAGCTCTGAGTAGGGCAAAGGCTGTGGCTAAACTTGGCCTGTAGTGGGGCCCCTCCCAGGAGGCCACGACCTGCATGCTCAGTGGCTGGCTTCAGTCTACAAGGCCACATTCAAGGCCACACCCAAGACCACATTCAAGGATGACACATCCAAAGGGCAGACTGGGCAGGCACCAGAGCCCTGCTAAAGTGAATCCTGCTCAGTGCCATCAAGCCCTTCACAACAATTACGACACTAAATCACGGCCAATCCCTCCCACTGAAATGCCAACAGCAACCAAGAACCAACTGTAACGGGAGGGCATATACAATCCATACAAAGAACAGACCTGGAGCACCTGGCTCAGGTGTAAAGGCAAGACTCTGTCAGTGGGACAACAGCACACCTACTGTATAAAGCCAAGACTGGGAGACATAGCAGCCCTACATAATACACAGGAACAAACACATATAGGCAGCCAAATTGGGAAGAAAACAATCATGTTTCACATGAAAGAACAGAACAAAGCTCCAGAAAAAGAACTAAACAAAATGGACACAAGCAATTTACCAGAGACAGAATTCAAACAACTGGTTATAAGGATGCTCAATAAACTTAGGGAAGAGTAGATGAACGCAGTGAGAACTTTAACAAGGAGATAGAAACCAAAAAAATGGAGATAAGAAACAAAAAAGAACCAGTCAGAAATGAAGAATACAACAACTTAAATGAAGAATACATTACAGGGAATCAACAGCAGATTAGATGAAGCAGAGGGTTGAATCAGCAATTTAGAAGATAAGGTAGCAGAAAACACCCAATCAGAACAGCAACAGAAAAAAAATCAAAAAAAAAAAAACAGTTTAAGGATACTCTGGGACAACATCAAGCATACAAACATTCATATCATAGAAATATCAGAAGAAGAGAGAGAGAGCAAGGAATTGAAGAAATATTTCACACAATACTGATGAAAAACTTCTTTAACCTGATA
>NW_011889533.1:28792-105572 GCF_000151845.1 Pteropus vampyrus | reverse complement strand
CACACACACAATGGAATATTAGTTTGCCATTAAAATTGAATGAAATTTTGCCATCGGCAACAATATTGGTAGACCTGGAGGGTATTGTGCTGAGTAGCATAAGTTAGACAGAGAAAGACAAATGTCATATTATGAATCTAGAGAACAAAATAAACATAAAAACAACACAAACAATATCATAGATACAGAGAACAGTTTGGTGGTTGTCAGATTTGGGTGTGGTAGGAGGGATGATAGTGAAGGATAAGGAGGTTAAGAAGTACAAATTGGTAGTTACAAAATAGTAATGAGAATGTAGAATATAGCATGAGGAATATAGTCATTAGCATTGTAATAACTATATGGTGTCAGATGGGTACTGGATATATCGGAGTAACCACTTCATAAGTTATATAAATGTCTAATCACGATGTTGTATACCTGATACTAATATAACATTGTATGCCAAATATAATTGAAAAAATAAAAATATAAAAATTAAAAAAAATTATAAAACATAAACCCGCACACAAAAAAGAGATCGAACTTCTCTTTTACTTGTCTTTAAGGAACTATTATCTGGGCTACACAACTTGTGGGGACCATTGCCAAATAAAATACAGAGGCTCTTATTCCAAAACTATCAAGAAAATCAAGATGTACCAGGAGAGCAATAAACCAAGTACGACTTTAGTTCCTTCTTAGTGTGGGGACCTGTTGCAATTGCACAGGTCTCAATCCCATGAAGGTGGCTCTGAGCATCTCCATCTCATCCAGTTCACATAAACCAACTTAAGGAAGAATTTAAGGCACAAAATATCTTCATTTTTGTAATGAAATTCCAGATCACCTGTCTTCTGTCCTCTAATAACAGTTAAAGGTCTCTGATAGAAAGCACGTAGATAGAGTGGACCTATCCCAAAGAATGAGGAAAGGATCTTTCTGGATTTAGCAGTGACTTTTTGTGTGACCTTGAGAAAATCACATGTCATCTACTTTCAGTTACTTCATAGAGTAATATTTGACCATGTAATTGCTATGATCCCTTCAAGTACCGATAATCCCAAGGTATATAATTAAAGGCATTCTGGATAATTGGTGGATATACCAGCTTCAACATTTGGTAGCATTGTCCCCATTAAACATGAAAATATTCACCAAATTCCAATATATTTCAGTAAAATATTTCCTTGTCGTCTCCCACCCTAATGTTGTACAGTTTGTAAGGAAAGAGGTTAAAATGCATAAATTGCCAGTTATAAAAACAGTCACAAGGACATAAAGTGCAGCATAGGAAATATAGTCTATAATATTGTAATAACTACGTACAATGTCAAATGACTATAAGACTGACTAGGGTGATCGCTTAGTAATTTATATAAATAATCACTATGTTGTACACCTGAAACTAATACAATATTGCATGTCATAACTGAAAAATAAAGTTAAAATTATTTAAAAAATTTGTTAAATGTGGCAGTGACTTCAAATTATACTACAAAGTGACAATAATCAAAACAGCATGGTATTGACAGAAAAACAGATACACAGACCAATGGAATGAATTGAAAGCCCAGAAGTAAATCCACATATATAGAGAAAAATCATTTTTGACAAAGAACCCAAACATACAATGGAGGAAGGAAAGCCTCTTCAATAAACGGTTTTGGAAAAATTGGAAAGCCACATGCAAGAGAATGGAACTAAACATCATCCGTTACCATACACCAAAATTAACTCAAAATAAATCAAAGCTCTAAATATAAGATATAAAACATTAAACTGCATAGAAGAAAACATAGATACTAAACTCATTGACCTTGAATCTAGAAACAATTTTATTAATTTGACCTCAAAGGCAAGAAAAGTAAAAGCAAAAATAAATGAATGGGACTATATCAAACCAAAAAACTTCTGCACAGAAAAAAAAAAATAAAACAAAACAAAACAAACACACAAAAAAACAGGTGACCAAGTGAACGGGAGAAGATACTTGCATACAACCTCTCTGATACGGAGCTAATATCTAATATATATATTTCATTTAACTCAACAGCAACAACAAAAAACATCCAATTAAAAAATGAAAAGACCTGAACAGACCCTTCTCTCAGGAAGACATACAAACAGTCAGCAGACATATGAGAAGATGCTCGACTTCACTAGTAGGGAAATGCAAATTGAAACCACAATGAGATACCACCTCACACCTGTAGGAATGACTATTACCAACAAGACAAGTAATAACAAGTGTTTGAGAGGTTGTGGGAGAAAAGGAACCCTCATACACTGCTGGTGGGAATGCATATTGTTGCAGCCACTATGGAAAATAGTATGGAGTTTCCTCAAAAAATTGAGAATAGAACTACCATATGGCCCAACAATCCCTCTTCTGTGTATCTACCCCCAAAATTTGAAAACATTTATCCATAAAGATATATGCATTCTGATGTTCATAACAGCATTATTCATGGTGGCCAAGACATGGAAACAGCCAAAGTGTCCATCAATACATGACTGGATAAAGAAGCAGTACATGCATACAGTGGAATATTACTTAGCCATAAGAAAAGGGGAAGTACTGCCATTTGTGACAACATGGATGAATCTTGAGATTATCATGCTAAGTGAAGTAAGCCAGAGAGAAAAATTGAGAACTATATGATTTTATGTATAGGTGTGATATAAAACTGAAAGCAACAAATGAACAAGACAAACAGAAACTCATAGACACAGACAACAGTTTAGTTTAGTGATTTCCAGAAAGAAAGGAGGGGGAGTAGATAAGGGCAGAGGGAGTAAAATATATGGTGACATAAGATTTGACTTTATGTGGTGAACGTACAATGAAATATACAGATGATATATTATTGAATTGCGCACATGAAACTTATATGATTTAATTAACCAATTGTCACCCCCATAAATTTAATTTAAAAATGTAAAAACAGTGACATGGAAAATTATTTTGATAATTGCAACTTTTTACTTACAAATGTGAAAAACTTGGATTTGAATTTATTCAAGCATTTGAATAAAATTTTTGTTCGAGAAGAAGAACCAGTGTCATAAAAATGTCAGTAATATTCAAAGTATTGTGTAGATTGAATATAATTTTTTCTATGTAACTATTGTAAAATAAATGGCTGAGAACAGGCATGACATTTCCAAGAAAATCAGACAGAGACATACCCTATTGGAAATCCTTACTTATTATAAAGCAATAGAAAGTAATGCAGTGTTTTGTTGGCCCGATGATAAACAAATAGTCTAACAGAACAGGATGGAGTTCTTGGAAAAAGACACATTTGATATCTCACAAATGTGGCATTAAAAATTTATAGGGGCATGATTAACACTTCAATAAATGGCACAGAGATAAATTCTTATCTATACGGGGTGGGGGGAGGGATTGGATCTATACCTAACAATTAAACAAAACTACATTTCACATGGGAAATAACATGAAAAGCCAGACTTTAAAACTTAGAAGAAAATAAGGGAGACTATCCTTAAAAGCACAAAGTGGAAAATATTTTCTTAAACAAGTATATCAAGTACTTACACAGGTACTGTGTGAGTAGATTGGTCATTTGCCTTTCAATGCTTTTAAGGAACATGCTCTAGTTAGTTGTTTTTGACAGGCTGGATTTAAGCTCCAGTCAGATTTGAACGGTTGGCCATAAATTTCATAAATTGAAATGCAATAGTAATTAATATTTCTTAGAGCCTAATGTCTAAGGAGTCACTTGTATTCACTGAGAAAATATATTTAGCAAAACCTAAAATGTATAAGCTGTTGATGTTATTCTAAATCTGTTTTTTCCCACATGTGTTGGATTTCTTTTTTCAAATTTAAGTAGTAGACTTGGAATGGACTGGGCCACCGATAGTGTAATTCCATTTAAATTCTAAATAAATTTATAGGTAAATATATTAATTTATAATGAAAGAATTTAACAATTTTTAGTTACCTTAAAACTTAACCTTTTTAGTAAAGTTCCTCGTAAGATGGCAATGTAAGTAGACATTGTGCTTGCCTTTTTTCACAACCACATCAAAATTACAAGTAAACTACAGAACGACCATTTTGAGAGTTTCCTGAAGTCTAGTTGAACAGAAATCTTACTGCTGAAAAAATACACAGGAGGCCACCTTGAGACTAATAGGAAGGATGGAGGAATGGAAGAAACTGGTCCCACACCTGAGTATGGTGCTTAAAAATTGAGAGAAATGTCTCAACTATGGATGTTCCCTTGTAGGAGCAAGGGATCCTAGCACCACACCATGATCCTCAGCCCAGGCTACCAGTGCTGGGAATAGAATACTTCACAACTTCTGGCTGTAAAAACTAGCAAAGAATGTGACTGAGACAAGACTACTAGGATTGCAGACATTCCTGATAAGGGGCCTGTGTGTAAACTTAATTACTGATGACTCTATTGCTCTGAGCGCCAGTGCTGGAGCAGTAGCTTGAAAGGCACCAGGGCGTCAGGGAGGAACTGAATTGTCTATGTTTAAGGCAGGGGCCGGTGAAACAGCTTTCTCCAAGACAGAAGTGCTGGCAGAAGCCATTGATTTTTGTTGACCCTTCCCCACTCCTGGCGTACATCAGGCAGACAACCACCATATCTGAATTTCCTTCAACCTGGCTGACACTTGTTGCCCTACCCTAGTAATTCCCTGAATCTCCACCCTACTGATATTGTTGGTCCATCCAAGCCGCTTCCAGTAGCTTTTTCATTCAAACAGCCTGTCTTGGCTCATGTTGTGGACTTTCTGAAAATCTATCAAAGGTTTGAAATCTCCCCCCCCCAAAAAAAAAGCAACATCTGGCCTCAGCGTGTCCTGTACCTCTTGCTGAATAGCCCAAAGCCTGGAACTAGTGGCAGTAAGCCTTAGATTACAAATTGGCTTTTCTAGATACATCCAAGCCCAGCACAGGTGGCAGTAATCTGCAGATTGCTTGATGACTCCTGCCAGGTGGCCCCAAGCAGGACACAAGATGCAGCTGGAGCACCTTCCAGGAGGCACCAGGGTTAGCATGCCTAGTGGCTGCATTGAAACCTGGCTGGAGCACCACCCAAGACTGAATCTGAGGATGACACACTCAAAGAGAAGGTTCGGTAGGCACCAGAGGCCTGCTAAAGTAAATCCAGGTCCTTAGAGTCAGCTCCTACAAGCCAGTTATCATAATCAATCTGCCTGATGATAAATGCCACCCATTGACATGGAAACAATGACCAAAGCTTAACTATAACATGAGAGCACACACAATCCATACAAAAAACACACCTGAGATACCTAGCCCAGGTGACCTGGGAAGAATGTGCCACTGTGCCCCACAGGACACCTACTAAATAATTCCACTCTACAAAGATTGGACAAAATAGAAGCTCTACATAATACATAGAAGCAAACACAAAGAGGCAGCCAAAATGGTGAGACAAACATGTTTCAAACGAAAGAATAAAGTGAAGCTTCAGAAAAAAAGAACCAATGAAATGGAGACAAACAATCTAACATACACAGAGCTCAAAACACTAGTTATAAGAATGCTCTATGAACTTAGTGGAAGAATAGAGAAACTCAGTGAGACCATTAACAAAAAGATAGAAAATATTAAAATAGAGATAAAAACATAAAAACTACTGTCAGAAAGAAGAATATAATAAAAGAAATAAAGACTACATTAAAGGAAATTAATAGTAGATTAGCAGAGGATCAAATCAGTGATTTTAAAAGTAAGCAGAAAACACCCAATCAGAACAGCAAAAACAAAAAAGAATCCAAAAAAATGAGAATAGTTTAAGGGGATTCTGAAATGATATCAAGTGTACAAACATTTATATCATAGAGATACCAGAAGGAAAGAGAGAAAGCAAAAAATTAAAAACCTATTTGAAAAAACAATGATGGAAAACTTTTCTAATCTGAAAAAGAAATAAACGTACAAGCCCAGGAAGTGCAGAGAGTCTGAAACAAGATGAACCCAAAGAGACCCACATCAAGACACATTATAATTAAAATGCCAAAGGTTAAAGACAAAGAGAGAGAATCTTAAAAGCAGCAAGAGAAAAGCAGTTAGTTATCTACAAGGGAGCTCCCATAAGACTGTCAGACAATTTCTCAGTGGAAACTTTGCAGGCCAGAAGGGACTGGCACAGATTATTCACAGTGATGAAAAGCAAGAACCTACAACCAAGATTGCTCTACCCAGCAAAGCTATCATTAGAATTTAAGGACACATAAAGAACTTCTCAGATAAGAAAAAGCTAAAGGAGTTCTGCCGCATCCTCTTTCTACCCTACTGTGTGACAAGGTCCCGAGATGGGGACAGAGGCTTCAAGGAATGCATCGTCAAGAACGAGGACGTGGCATGTGTTTAGGGATAATTGGTTTCTTAGAAACGATCCTATTAATAGGGGGAATTTGGGTAGCACAAATTCTAGTAAGTGTAAACGCTGTACAAATGGATTTCCTCAAAATTGGCTCTGAGGAAAACATAGTAAATTCCCTGCGTATGGAATCAGCTCTAGTCACCCTGATGTGTCCAGAATGCGTAAACCCTTTATTTGAACAATTATTAAGGGAAATTCCTTTTGATGTGCCTCTTAAAGAAGTTATGAATAAATTATAACAAGCTGAATTACTAGAACCAATTTATACTCCTGTTCCCACGCAGTTAGTAGAAAAATTAGTAAAGGATAAGAAATTTACTCATAAGCCTGTTCCTACTATGGAAGGACCTCCTTTTGTGGCCTAGTGGATAAATAGAGAACTCTGGTATCCACCTAGGGGGGCTAATAGTATGAAAAGATTACCTGATCTTCCTTTGCCTTATACAGGAGCTTATAATAAAGATAGTATATGTATAGTGAATAAAGATAGAATTCATGTGCCTTATAGTTGTTTAAGTTTCATAGAAAGGCTGGCTAGGTCAGGATCTCCTTGGTGCTTAAAAAACAAAGGAACAGAAACTTAGCTTATGAAAGCAGCTTTGTAAAGCTGATTTTTATAAATATTTTCCTCATTACTGCACCAAGGAAACTTTTGAACAGCTATAAGAAAGGTTCAGCTTGAACTTTAGATATAGCATAAATCAAATAGCATTTAAAAGATTTCTTCAGGCAGAAAGAAGAACAATGTCTGCCCACAAGCCAATGCTTGCTGTTATGAATACATCTATCTATCACCTTTACTTAAATCAAACTGTATCTTACGTAATAGATATAAGAATTAAAAGTTTAGATTGTTCCATCAGGTAGTTCTGTTCTAATGATTGAGAGAAAAATGTACTAGTTAATCATGAACATTAATAATAATATACTCTATAAGATTTTCTGCTTCGCCTAACCACAGAAATTTCACTCCCTGCTACCTTAACTACAAAGTATAATCAAATGCCAAAATAAAAAGTATAAAAGTTGTACTCAAATCACAATAAAACGGAACAGTGTCACACCGCCTCTGAGTTGTGTAGTCGACTGTCTCCCAGGCCGACGCCTTGCCTACCTTCGGGGCCCCCTGGATCCTGTCGTGGCTGGACCGCGGCAGAGTTCATCATCACCAATTCAGTAATGTAGGAAAAGTTAGAGAGACTTCCCTAAAAAGAAAAGAAAGAGATCAAAAATATGAATAATAAAATGCCAATAACTACTTATCTATCAACAATTATTTTATGCATGAATTAAATGCTTCAATCAAAAGATATGGTGGCTGAGTAGATAAGAACACAAGAGCCTTACATATGTGGCCTACAAGAGACTCACTTTAGATCAAAAGACACAGACAAAAAGTAAAAAAAAAAATGGAAAAAGTATTTTATGAAAAAGGAAATAAACAAAAACAAAAGCAGGGATAGCAACACTTACACCAGACAAAATAGACATTGAAACAAAGGTTATAACAAAAGATAGAGAATAACCCAGTAATAACCCACTTTTGAGTATTTATCTAAAATCCCAAAATGCTACTTTGAAAAGACATGTGAATCCATATGTTTATTTCAGCATTATTTACAGTAGTCAAGATACAGAGGTAACCTGGGTGTCCATCAATGAATGAATGGATAAAGAAAAGGTGGTACATAAATACAATGAAATATTAATCAGTCATAAAAAAGAATGAAATCTTGCCATCTGCAACAACATGAATGAACCAAGAGGATATTGTGCTGCATGAAGTACGTCAGACAAAGAAAGACAAATGCCATATAATTTCACTTACATGTGGAATCTAAAGAACAAAATTAAAAAAAAAAAGAATAAAACTCATACATATAGGGAATATTTTCATGATTGCCAGATGAGAGAGAGGGTTGAAAAAAAGTCAGAAAATGGAAAAGGATTAATAACTCCAAACTGGTAGTTACAAACTAGTCATAAGGAGGTAAAGTACATCAAATAATTTTGGCTTAACATTGCAGGCAGCTGTATTAACACCATGCAATTTAGATTACTTTCCTTGACTAAAGTTCTTTAAATAGTAAAAGAGGTTACCCACTCCTGCAGAGAATTACACAGAAGCTATATATCACAACTATTTTTATTTTGTTCGATGGCTATATTTAATCACGTTTTCTATAAGTGACTTAAAATGGATAAATCTGTGTTTTTTTTATCAGTAGCTCACATATAACATGTAAATCATAACTGACATTTATTTCTCATTTAGTTTTCCAAAGCACTTTGTAAGGGTCACCTCTCTAATTCAACAGAGGTAAATAGCAAATATGATTAAACTTAACCATCATAGGATAATAGTAGTGGAGAGAGATAAATTTCTTACTTAAGATCACACCTGGGATGTCAGTGACAGAGCCAAATATTTTTTTTTAATTTTTTCATTCAATTTGATAGGCTCATGCAGATGAGCTTTTATGAGACCAACTTAGTTGTTGCAATTTTTCTGGGAAAATTAAAATGATCAAGTTTAATAAATACAATAAATTAAATATAACATAAGTATGATTTAACATATTTTTTAGCTAAACTGTTTTAAAGAATGCAAAATTATATTCAATTAGACATATTTTAAAATGTTATGTTATATGGTCCTTATTTTCTGAACTGTGTCAGAGAAGGTAAAATTGCTGAGTACATTTTGCACACACATACAAACACACCTGGCAAAAGTAGCAAATAACATTTAGTCAAGCCTCCTCTAATACACACAAATAATAATTAGTAAAATTTTGAATTATAGATTTTTATAAAATTTATTTATTTTTCCCAGTGCATAGAATAAATCTATTTTAATATTATAAGTTATAAGAAAGTATCTTATTTTTAATAAAAATTTAAAAATTTTATCTTTATTATAATTAGTTCAAATTTTGATGAAATCCTGTCCAAATTATATTAAAGTTTCAAGTGTGAAAGTTTCTACTAATGAGTGTTGAATGTATTTAATACCAATAAAAATATTCCTCAAGATTAAAAGAAGTCATAATTTATATACTTAATCATTTATGGATTTGTTTTTTATTTTTATTTTTTAATATTTTAGTAATTTCCCCTCTATATATGTGGTATTATCTCTTTTTGTTTAATATTCAAACTTTTCAAATGGGAAAAAATGTTTAGCATTTAAGTATTCCTACCATCAGGAAATGCCTCAGATAAATGGAATGGATGATAGAATATCAGGAAATATGTCAGCCTTTTTAATTAGCAAAGCTTTCTTTCATGCTTGTCATAGAAAATCAAAACTTGGCAGAAACACATGCTCATCTCACATAAGATGAATGAGGCTTACAATTGCAAATGCAAATGGTGACCTTTAAAAAGTAATTCAAGTTTTTTCATAAAGTGTTTTAAAACATAAAAAATACGCATGGGTTCAGGGAAATAAATTTGACAGAAGCAAGACTGCCTGTATTAGCTTATATTACTATTATTCACAGAACTTGCTCATTGATTTGGTTAACAGAATCAATTTCCTTTTCTATATTGGCTTGCTGGTCAGAAAGCTAAGGCAGCTTTATAATAATAACAAGTTAAAAATCAGTCCACATTTTTTGCTTTATCTTGTCAAATTTTGATGATAATATATCACAAATCATGATTGCACAGAAAGGGAGGATAATAACATAACATTAAGAGTCGAACATTTTTTTCAATACAATGAAGTTAAAATCAGAGAATGGGAGTAAAAAAGTGCCAGCATAGGGTGAAGGTACAGCTCATTAAGGAATATGAAATCCTTTAGGAAAAACACTAAAAATCTTTACTGAGGGACATTAAAAAGACTTTAACAACTGGAGAAATAGTTTATGGACAAATTGGTAATTTAAAAATTATATGCATACACACACATATATTTGTCCAATAATTATATACATTCCAAGAAAAAATAATAAAATACAAAAAGATATTGAAAAATATATAATATGACTTCAATTTAAAATGAACATGGCAGTAAAAGAAATTGTTTACATCAAGCAGAAATCACTAAGAAATAGAAACAAGGAAACATGAGAACACAAACACAAAAGATCTAAAAATTGTTGCTAAAAGCAATAAAGCTCAAGCACAGTAGAGGAAGAGTTAGGTAGAGAAAATTTTCCTAAGTGCCGATGCCATAAATAAGAGCAATGTATATGTCCCCAAAAGGGTGAGCACATGTGGGATGTAAAATCAAAATATCTTTTACAAATTAATAGGAATAGGATGTACTAGTTGAAGATAATCTTTTCTAGTGACATTTTTTTTTTTGCTTGACCAACCTTCAGTCAACTTTCTGAATCTGTTTCTGCATCCATCTGTGCACTTCCTTGTGAAATCTAATTCGAAGAACCCTACTAACTTAGTTTTATCAGAACCCTCCTTCTAATATATCTGATCACTCTGGATATCTGTTTCCTCATTCTCCACCATCCTTCAAGAGATGTCTGGTTACCCTAGACTGTCTTTAGCAAAAATATTGTTAGGTCAGTTTACCCAGAATCTCCCTTATTTCTGAAGCTTCCTCTTAGTGATTTTCAGTTCACTAGCCTCTATCCTGCTCCTTGACTATAAATTCTTACTTGCCTATGCTATATTGGGAGTAGAGCCCAATTTCCCCCTGCACTGTAAAATGCCATTGCAGTTGTCCCTATACTTATTGTGATAGTCCTCAATAAAATCTGCCTTACTATCTCTACAAGTGTCATTGAATATTCTTTTAAATATATGTATATTTTTAATTTTTTCAATTATAGTAGACATAAACTATTATATTAGTTTCATGTGATTAGATATGTATATAACTTACAAAATGATAGCCCCACCCAATAAAGCCAGTACTCATCTGACACCATACATTGTATTACAATATTACTGAATATATTCTTCATGCTATACTTTACATCCTCATGACTATTTTGTAACTACCAAATTGTACTTCTTAATCCCTTCCGCTCTTCATCCATCCTCTCAACGGGACTCCCATCTGGCAACCCTCAAAATGTATTCTGTATCCATGAGTTTATTTCAGTTTTGTTTATTTTGTTCCTTAGATTCCACATGTAAGTGAAATCATATGGCATTTGTCTTTGTTGGACTTACTCAGGACAATATGCTCTAAGTCCATCCATGTTGCTGAAGATGGCAATATTTTATCTATTTATTTATTATTTTTTTTATTTTTTTATTTTTCATGGCTATGCATATTTTTGCATATATGTACCATCTCTTCTTCATTTATTCATCCATGATGGACACCGAGATTGCCTCCATATCATGGCTATTGTAAATAATACTGCAATAAACATAGGGATGACTTTGTCTCTTCAAAGTAGTATTTTGAATTTCTTCAGATAAATACCCAGAAGTGGGATTTCTAGGTTCATCTTTGTGTCTTGTTATAGTTTTTTATTTAAAGTCTATTTTTCATGGTGTAAGTATTGCTACCTCCAATTTTTTTCATTTTTATTTTTTTATGAAACATCTTTGTCATCTTTTTACTTATAGTCTGTGTGTCTTTCAATATGAACTGAGTCTTCTGTAGACAAAATATCTAAGGGTCTTTTTTTCTTATCCATTTAGGCATTCTTTCTTTTGATTGAAGCATTTAATTCTTTTTCATTTTAAGTAATTGTTGATAGATATCTAGTTATTGTCATTTTATTATTCATTACACACACACACACGCGCGCGCACACACACACACACACACACACACACACACATATATATATATATATATATATATATATATATATATATATATATATATTTTTTTTTCCTACTTAAAAATGTCTAACTTTTTTTTTTATTGTTGTTATACTGGATTGGCAGTAATGAACTCCTTTAGCTTATTCTTGTCTGAGAATCTTTTTATCTGTCCTTCGATTTTAAGTGATAGCTTTACTGGGTAGAGTAATCCTGGTAGTAGGTCTTGGTATGTCATCACTTTGAATATTTTGTGCCAGTACTGTCTGGCTTGCAAAGATTCTGTAGAGAAATTAAATGAAAGTCTTATGGAAGCTTCCTTGTAGGTTAGTAACTAACTGCTTTTCTCTTGCTATTTTTTTAAGATTCTGTCTTTTTCTTTAACCTTTAGCATTTTAATGATGATATGACCTGGTGTGGGGTTTTTTGGCTTCATTTTTGGGGGGACTTTCTGTGATTCCTGAGGTTACATGTCTATTTTCTTCACTAGGTTAAAAAAATTTTCCATCATTATTTCTTCAAATAAGTTTTCAAATCCTTTTCTCTCTTCTTCATTATTTGGTATCCCTAACATGTGAATGTTGATATGCTTGATTTTATCCCAGAAGCCTCTTAAACTATCTTTAGGGTTTTTTTTAATTAATTAATATATTATTTATGCTGACATTGGTTAATGAAATCTGATAAGTTTCAGCTGTACATTATAACGGTAAGAAAAAAAATATGTGTGTGTGTGTATGTATGTATGTTTCTACATTGTTTGTTCACCTCTCCTAGTTGATTTATTTGTGTCACCACATATTTGACACTTTTACGTCTACCTCCCCCTGTCAACCATACCCTCGAGAAACCAATAGTCTATTGTCCATGTCCATGAGTCTCTGTTGGCTTGTCTACTTTGATTGTTGCATTTAGGTTTATATCCCACATATAAGTGATATAATGTGATTTTCAAATTTTTCTGTCTGGCTTATTTAGCTGAGCATGATTATCTCAAAGCCCATCCATGTTGTCGCAAATGGTGGTATTCACATCTTTTTATGGCTGAGTAATATTCCATTGCATATATGTACCACTACTTCTTTATCCAATCATCTATTGTAGGAAACTTCAGTTGCTTCCATGTCCTGGCTACAGTGAATAATGCTGCTATGACCATCGGTGTGCAAATATCTTTTTGGATATGAATTTTCAAGACTTTGGGGTAAATACCCAGTAGAGGAATTGCTGGATCATATGGTAGATCAATTCTTAGTTTTTTCAGAAACCTCCATACTGTTTGCCATAGTGACTGTACCAATTTACAATACCATCAGCAGTGTATGAGGGTTCTTTTTACTACGCATCCTCTCCAACATTTCTTATTACTTGTTCTGTTGATTTTAGTTATTCTAGCAGATGTCAGATAGTATCTCATTGTGGTTTTGATTTTCATTTCCCTAATAGCTAGCAATGTTGAGCATCTTTTCAAATATTTGTTGGCTATTTGTTTGTCCTCTAGGGAGAAGTGTCTGTTCAAGTCCTCTGCCTATTTTTTGTTTGGATTGTCTCTTTTGTTATTATTGAGTTGTATGGGTTATTTGTCTGTTTTGGATATTAGGCCCTTATCAGAAGTATTGCTTACAAATATATATATTTTTTTCCATTTGGATGATTGTCTCTTTACCTTGTTGATGATTTCTTTTGCTGAGCAGAAGCTTTTTAGTTTGATATAGCCCATTCATTTATTTTTGCTTTTTACTTCCTATCACCGCAGAGCCCCAGGGGAATCTGAGCAAATGGTACCAAAACTGCCAGAGATCCAAGAGGCTTAGACACCACCTACTGGAAACCAAAAGAATAGTACCTTCTTTGCAGCAGGCTAAAGAGAGATCTTTATTTAATAAATCTTCTTTCTGGAAAAACAACAGAATACACTTCCATTAATGCCCAGGTGGAGAAATAGTCCATTAAACACCGTGAACAACCAAAATGACAAGGAATCTCAGCGGGAAAGAGAAAAATCTCCGGACAATACACTTACAGACATAGAAACATGCAACTTAAATGACAGAGACTTCAGGATGGTACTTCTGAAAAAACTCAATGAGATCCAAAACAAATCATATCAACAATTTCAGAAATTAAAAAAAAAAAGAAAAAAAAACTAGATGACCAGATCAAGGAGATTGAAACCCTTAAGAAGAACAGAATAGATATTCTGGAGATGAAGAACACACCACAAGAGTTGAGAAATGAAACAGCGAGCCTGGAAAATAGAGTCAACAAATGGAAGAAAGGATCAGTGATACTGAAGACAGAAATCTATAAATAAATCAGAAGGAAGAAGAGAGAAACCGAAGAATGAAAAATAATGAAAGAGAAATTCAAGAACTAGTTGATACCATCAGGAGAGGAAATATAAGAATAAAGGGCATTCCTGAAGGTGAAGAAAAAGAGCAGGGACTAGAAAGCATTTTCAGACAAATAGTGGATGAGAATTTTGCCAATCTAAGGAATGAGCTGGAGCTAGAAATTCAAGAAGTCAACAGAACATCCAATTATCTTAGACCAAAAAGGCCTCACCAAGACACATTGTATTAAAGTTATCAAAAATCAATGACATATATAGAATTTCAAGGCAGCCAGGGAGAAGAAAACAGTAACATATAAAAGAAAACCCATTAGATTATCATCAGACTTCTCAGCACAGACCTTATAGACCAGAAAGGAATGGAAGCAAATATTTAATCAATTAAGTGAAAGAAACTACCAGCCTAGAATAATGTACTCAGCTAAGCTCTTTTTTAGATTTAAAAATAAAGACCTCTCCAGACATACAGAAATTGAGGGAATTCTCTCCTATGAGGCCTGCACCACAGGAAATACTGAAAGGGGTCAGCAGACCTAAAAAAAATAACAACAACAAAAATACATAATTAGAAGTAAAATGATTATCAGGCAAATAGAAGCAGAACAACGCAACCTTTATTAAGAGCAGGACATTATAGATTAAATAATAAGTTAATTATTATAAAAAGATAGTAATAAACGTTCACCATACATAGGGACAAATTGAGATAACAATGACTGAAAAGGGAAGGATTCAAAGACGTATATTCACAAAGCATAATAAAGATAAGTCACGTGCAGAAGAAAATAGATGACTGTATATATATATATATATATATATATATATCACTATACTTTACATATTCGTAATGGTAACCTTAAACACCTAAGATTTAGAAATGAAAAAAATAACATGAAACAAGAAGAATCAGAGGCAAAAACCAAAAAGCAACCTAAATTTAAAAAAAAAAACAGAAACACATGAACAAGTAAGCCATAGAAACACCTATTTATCAGAAAGCAAAAGATAAAATGGCTATAAGAAGACCTCATATTTCAATAATCACCCTAAATTTAAATGGACTCAACTCACCAATTAAAAAGCACAGAACTGCAGAATGGATTAAAAACAAACAAACAAACAAACAAAAACCTCAACCATATGCTGCCTCTAGGAGACACATCTCAGCTCTAAAGACAAATATAGACTCAAAATGAAAGGGTGGAAAATAATATTTCAAGCAAATGGCATTCAGAGAAAGACAGAAGTAGCACTACTGATATCAGATGAAATAGACTTCAAAATAAAAATAAAGGTAAAGAAAGATACTGAGGGACACTTCATAATGATAAAGGAAATCATGCACCAAGAAAAAATATCACTTATTAATATCTATGATCCCAATCAGGGAGCCCCGAAATATGTAAAGCAATTACTAAAAGAACTAAAGGGAGCAACAAACCAAAACACCATTGTAGTAGGGTATTTAAATACTCTACTGTCGGATATGGACAGATCATCCAAACAGAAAATCAATGAGGAAATAACATCCTTAATTGACACTTTGGTCCAACTGGACATTATTGACATTTACAGAGCCTTTCATTCTAAAACAACTGCTTATACATTCTACTCTAGTGCACATGGGACATTCTCAAGAATCGACCACATACTGGGACACAGAGATAGCCTCAACAAGTATAAGAGAGTTGAAATCATACCAACTATATTCTCTGATCATAATGCTTTGAAGTGAAATCAAATGCAAAGGGAAATCAGGAAGAATGACAAATACATGGAGATTAAACAACGTACTACTGAAGAAAAACTGTGTCAGAAAAGATAAAAACTGAGATCAATAGATACATAGAAAGTAATGATAATGATCATACAACATATCAACACTTTTGGGACACAGCAAAAGCAGTCATAAGATGAAAGTTCATATCATTACAGGCCTATCTCCAAAAACAAGAGTGAACACAAATAAATAACCTAATGCTTCATCTTAAAAAACTAGAAAAAGAAGAATAAATGAAGCTAAAGTCAGCAAAAGGAAAGAAATCATCAAAATTAGAGCAGAAAGAAATAAAATTGAAAATAAAAGAACAATAGAAAAAATAAATGCAACGAAGTGCTGGTTCTTTGAGAAGGTTAATAAAATTGACAAACCACTGGCTAGACTCAGCAAAGAAAACAGAGAAAAAACACAAATAAACAAAATCAGGGATAAAAGGGGAAATTATGATGGATATCACAGAAATACAAAGGATCATACAAGAATACTATGAAAAAGTATATGACACCAAATTTAATAACCTGGAAGAAATGGACCAGTACTTAGAAAAATACAACCTTTCTAGACTGAATCAAGAAGAACTTGAAAATCTAAATAGACCGATCAACAGTACAGAAATTGAAACAATCATAAAAAAAAATACCAAAAAGTAAAAGATAGAAGAAAAATAGAAGAGGAGGCAATACTTCCCAACACATTTTATGAGGACAATATTACTCTGATACCAAAACCTGGTAAGGAAAACACACAAAAAAGAAAACTACAGACAAATAACTCTCATGAACATAGATGCAGAAATTCTAAATAAGATACTAGCGAACCAAATACAGCAACATATTAAAAAGATTATACACCATGATCAAATGGGCTTCATCCCAGAGGCACTAGGATGGTTCAACATAAGCAATTCTTCTTTTTTAATTTGTTTACACCACATAAACAAATTAAAAAAGAAGAATCATATGATCATATCAATAGATGCAGAAAAAGCCTTTGACAAGATAGAGCATCCATTTATGATCAAAACACTTAACAAAATTGGCATAGAAGGAAAGTACCTCAACATAATAAAGGCTAAATATGACAAACCCTCAGTCAACCCTATACTTAATTAATGGTGAAAGACTAAAAACCTTCCCTCTAAGATCAGGAATAAGGCAAGATTGTTCACTATCACCACTGTTATTCAATATAACATTGGAGGCCCAGCAAGTGCAATCAGGCAAGAGAAAGATATAAAAGACATCCAAATAGGAAAAGAAGAAATGAAACTGTCACCATTTGCAGATGACATGATTCTCTGTATAGAAATCCCTAATGACTCCACAGAATACTACTAGAAATAATAAGCAAATACAGTAAAGTTTCTGGATACAAAATCAATGTTTAAAAATCCATAGTGTTCATATACTCTAACAACGAAGAAAAAAGAAGTGTAAAAAATAATTACTTTCTCAGTTGCAACGAAAAGAATAAAAAACCTAGGAATAAATCTAACAAAACATGTGAAGGATCTATATAATGAAAACTACAAGACACAATTAAAATAAATCGAAGAAGATACAAAGAAATGGAAACATATTCCATGTTCTTCGATTGGAAGAATCAACATAGTTAAAATGACCATATTACTTAAAGCTTTATATAGATTTAATGCAATCCTCATCAAAATTCCATCAGTATTTTTTAAAGAAATAGAACAAAAAGTCATCAGATTTGTATGGAAGCACAAAAGACACCGAATTGCCAAAGCCATCTGAGAAAAAAGAACGAGGCTAGAGGCATCACTCTGCCCGACTTCAAATTATACTACAAAGCCACAGTAATGAAAACAGCATGGTATAGGCAGGAAAACAGACACACGGACAAGTGGAATAGAATTGAGAGTCTAGAAGTAAATCCATAGTTATATGGACAAATATTTTTTTATTAAGTTTATTGAGGTAACATTGGTTAATGCAATCATATAATTTTCAGGTGTCCATTATCATTTGACATCTGTATATAATATTGTGTGTTCACCATAGAAAGTCCAGTTTCATTCAGATACCATATATTTGATCCCCTTTATCGACTTCGCCTTCCCCCTACCACCCTATATTTGACCTACTTTACCCTGTCTACTTCCTCGCTCCTCCCCCACTCCACTAGTAACCACTACTCTATAGTCCTCTGATAACCACTAGTCTATAGTTCATGTTCATGAGTCTCTGTTTGTTTGTCTAGCTCATTTGTTCTTTTTAGGTTATATCCCACATGTAAGTAATATCGTGTGATTTTCAACTTTTTCTGTCTGGCTTATTTCACTTAGCATGATTATCTCGAGTTCCATCCATGTTGTCACAAATGGAAGTATTTTATCTCTTCTTATGGCTGAGTAATATTCCATTATATACATCTACCACAGCTTCTTTATCCAATCATCTATCGTAGGGCACGTCGGTTGCTTCCATGTCATGGCCACTGTGAACAATGCTGCTATGAACACTGGTGTGCAAATATCTTTATAGATATGAGTTTTCAAGTGTTTAGGGTCAATATTCAGTAGAGGGATTACTGGATTATATGGTAAATCAATTCTTAGTTTTTTGAGGAACCTCCATACTGTTTTCCATAGCGGCTGTACCAACTTGCATCCCATCAGCAGTGTATGAGGGTTCCTATTTCTCCGTATCCTCTCCAACATTTGTTATTGCTTGTTCTGTTGATTATAGCCATTCTAACTGGTGTGAGATGGTATTTCATTGTGGTTTTTATTTGCATTTCCCTAATAGCTAGCGATGTTGAGCATCTTTTCATATATTTGTTGGCCATTTGTATGTCCTCTGGGGAGGAGTGTCTGTTCATGTCCGCTGCCCAATTTTTGATTTGATCGTTTGTTTTTTTTGTTGTTATTAAGTCGTCTAATTTTTTGTATCCTTTGGATATTAGGCCCTTATCGGAGGCGTTGCTTACGAATATATTTTCTCATTCGGATGGTTGTCTCTTTATCTCGTTGACGGTTTCTTTTGCTGAGCAGAAGTTTTTTAATTTGATGTAGTCCCATTCATTTATTTGTGCTTTTAATATTTTAAAAGCAAATATTTTAAATATTGCACTAAATCTGTATAATGCTTTAGGTAATATGATCATTTTAACTATGTTGATTATTCCAACCCAAGAACACCGACCATCTTTCCATTTCCTAGTAACCTCTTCAATTTCTTTTTATAGAGTTTTGTAGTTTTTATTATATAGGTCGTTCATGTGTTTTGTTAGATTTATCCCTAGCTACTTTATTCTTTTTGTTGCAATTTCAGTAGGAATTATTTTTTCCACTTCTTTTTCTGACACTTCATTATTAGAGTATAGAAACGCTATGATTTTTAACATTGATTTTGTATCCAGATACTTTACTGTATTTACTTGTTGTATCTTGCAGTGTTATTGTTGAGTTTTCAGGGTTTTCTACATAGAGAATCATGTCATCCACAAATAGTGAAAGTTTGACTTCTTCATTTCCTATTTGGATGTCCTTTATATCTTTCTCTTGTCTGAGTGCACTCGCATAGGACCTCCAATGTTCTAGTGAATAACAGTGGCGATAGTGGACAGCCTTGCCTTGTTCCCGATCTTAGAGGGAAGGTATTTTGTTTTTCACCATTAAGTATAGTATTGGCTGAGGGTTTGTCATATATGGCCTTTATGGTACTTTCCTTCTATACTATTTTGTTAAGTGTCTTGATCATAAATGGATTCTGTATCTCGTCAAAGGCTTTTTCTGCATCTATTGATGGGATATGATTCTTAGTTTTTAATTTGTTTATGTGGTATATCACAATAATCGATTTGCGTATGTCAAATCATCCCTGTGCCTCTGGGATGAAACCCAATTGATTGTGGTGTATAATCTTTTTAATATGTTGCTGAATTCAGTTGGCTAGTATCTTATTTAGGATTTTTGCTTCTGTGTTCATGAGAGTTATTGGTCTGTAGTTTTCTTTTTTTGTATTTTCCTTACCAGGTTTTGGTATCAGAGTAATATTGGCCTCATAAAATGTGTTGGGAAGTATTGCCTCCTCTTCTATTTTTTGGAAGAGTTTGAGGAGAATAGGTATTAAATCTTTGAATGTTAGGTAGAATTCACTGCTGAAGACATCTGGTCCTGGACTTTTACTTTTTGGTATGTTTTTGATGATTGTTTCAATTTCCATACATGCTGATCAGTCTATTTAGATTTTCAAGTTTTTGATTTTGTGTAGGAAGGTGGTATCTTTGTAAGTACTGACTATTTCTTCTAGGTATTAAATTTGTTGTTATATACTGTTTCATAGTATTCTTGCATGATTCTTTGTATTTCTGAGGTGTTGTCGTCATTTCTCCTCTTTCATCCCTGATTTTGTTTATTTGTGTCCTTTTCTATTTTCTTTAGTGAGTCGAGTTAGGTATGTATCGATTTTATTAAACTTTTCAAAGAAGCCGTTCTTCGCTGCATTTAATTTTTCTATTGTTTTTTGTTTGTTTTTAATTTCATTTACTTCTGCTCTAATTTTGATTATTTCTTTCCTTCTACTAACTTTAGACTTCATTTGTTCTTCCTTTTTTTAGTTTTTTTTTTAAGGTGAAGAATTAATTTGTTTATTTGGGCTCATTCTTGTTCTTGGAGGTAGGCCTGTAATGATATGAACTTTCCTCTTATGACCACTTTTGCCATGTCCCAAAAGTTATGATATGTTGTATAATATCATTATTATTCATTTCTATGTATTTCTCGATCTCTCTTTTTATTTCTTCTCTGACCCAGTAATTCTTCAGTGTTATGTTGTTTAATCTCCATTTATTTGTGTTTCTTCCTGCTTTCTTTTTACAGTCGATTTTTAGCTTCAAAGCATTATTAACAGAGAATATGGTTGGTATGATTTCAACCCTCTTGTATTTGTTGAGATTGCTCTGTGTCAAGGATGTGGTCAATCCTTGAGAATGTTTGACATGCACTAGAGAAGAATGTATAAGCTTCTCTTTGGTAATGAAAACCTCTGTAAATTCAATTATGTCAAGTTGGTCTAACATGTCTTTTAAGGATGTTATTTCATTATTGATTTTCTGTTTGTATAATCTGTCCATTTCTGACAGTGGAATATTTATTTCCCCTACTATGAGAGTGTTTTGGTCTGTTTCTCCTTTTAGTGCTCTTAGTAATTGCTTTACATATTTTGGGGTTCCCTGATTGGGAGCATATATATTAATAAGTGTTTTGTCTTACTTTTTTTTTTTTTTTTAATATAGCCAATTAGTGTCTTTATTTTATTATTTATTTATTCATTTTTTTTTTTTTTTTGGCGAGTTAATCCTTGGTTGACCTTACAGATTGCGTAGACCTTGTCAGCTTACAATCCCTTATTATTTATTTATTTATTTTTTTACACCTACAACACCTGCTTAGCTTTTGAGATCAGACAGGATTGAGCTTCTTCAAGGTG
This sequence comes from Pteropus vampyrus, assembly GCF_000151845.1. Classification (NCBI taxonomy): domain Eukaryota; kingdom Metazoa; phylum Chordata; class Mammalia; order Chiroptera; family Pteropodidae; genus Pteropus; species Pteropus vampyrus. The sequence goes on along the minus strand of NW_011889533.1, from coordinate 83,849 downwards.
GCATGGCCATAGATGTGTTTTGTCTTCTTGGTGCATGATTTCCTTTATCATTATGAAGTGTCTCTCAATACCTTTCTTTACCTTTTTTATTTTGAAGTCTATTTTGTCTGATATTAGTACCGCTACTCCCACTTTTCTCTGAACGCTATTTGCTTGAAATATCATTCTCTACACTTTCACATTGAGTCTATATTTGTCTTTGGAATTGAGATTTGTGTCCTTGAGGCAATATGTGTTTTTTTTTTTTTTTTTGATCCATTGTGCAACTTTGTGCCTTATTATTGGTGAGTTCAGTCCATTTAAATTTAGGGTGATTATTGAAATATGAGGTCTTCTTATAGCCATTTTATCTTTTGCTCTCCGGTAATTCCATGTTTCTATTGCTTCCCTTTCTTTGTGTGTCTTTTTCTTTTTTTTAATTTTTTTGGAGTTTTGTGAGTTTTCCTTTTGGTCCTTCTTGTTTTATATTATATACTACAGTTCTGAATCTTTGGCGTGTGTTTACCATTACGAATATGTAAAGGATAGTTATACACACACACACTCACGCACACACACATACATACAGTCGTCCATTTTCTTCTGTGCCTGCCTTATCTCTATTCCCCTTTGTGAATTTGGATCTTTGAATCCTCCCCTTTTCAGTCATTGTTGTCTCTATTTGTCCCTATGTATGCTGAACATTCATTACTGTCTTGCTATAACAGAACTCTTCTTATTGTTTAAGCTTATTATGTCCTGTTCATAGTAAAGTTTGCTTTCCTGTGCTTCTATCAGCTTGCTAGTCACCTTACACTTAATTATGTATATTTTTGTCATTTTGTTTAAGCTGATCTGACCTCTTTCAGTATTTCCTGTAATGCGAGACTCATAATGGTGAATTCCTCATTTTTTTATATGTCCGGAAAGGTCTTTATTTCTCCTTCCTGTCTTAAAGAGAACTCTACTGGATACATTGTTCTTTTCTGGTAGTTCCTTTCATTTAATAGTTTGAATATTTTATTCCACTCCTTTCTGGTTTGTATGGTTTGTTCTGAGAAGTCTGATGATAATCTAATGGATTTTCCTTTATAGGTTACCGTCTTTTTTCCCCTGGCTACCCTGAGAATTCTGTCTTTGTCATTGATTTTTAATAATTTTAATACAATGTGTTCTGGAGAAGGCCTTCTTAGGTTGAGATAATTATGTGTTTTGTTGACTTCTTGAATTCCAAGCTCCAGCTCATTCCTTAGCTTTGGGAAATTCTCGTCAACTTTTTGTCTGAAAATCCTTTATAAACCTGCTCCTTTTCCTCTCCTTAGAGAATGCCCATTATTCTTATGTTTCCTCTTCTGGGAGTATCAGCTGGTCCTTTTATTTCTCTTTCATCCTTCTTCTATCTTTAGTTTCCCTCTCTTCCTTCTGATTTATTTCTAAATTTCTGTCTTTGATATCACTGATCATTTCCTCTATTTTGTCGACTCTATTTCCCAAGTTTGTTATTTCATTTTTCATCCCTTGCAGTGTGTTCTTCATCTCTAGAAGTTCTATTTGATTCTCTTTGAGGGTTTCAGTCTCCTTGCTAATGAAGTCATTTGACTCATCTAGTTGTTTTTTTCAGTTTCTGAAATTGTTGTTATGAATTGTTTTGGATCTCACTGAGGTTTTTCAGAAGTGCTATCCTGAATTCTCTGTCATTTTTGTCACATATTTCTATGTCTTTATGCTTAATTCCTGGAGATTTTTCTCTTTCTTTCTAAGTTGCCTTGTCACCTTGGTTGTTCATGGTGTTTAATGGACTATTTCTCTGCCTGGGCATTAATGGAAGTGTATTCTAATTTTTTTTTTCCAGAAAGATTTATTATATAATGATCCTTAGCCTGTTGCAAAGAAGGTGTTTTTCTTTAGGTTTCCAGTAGGTGGCATTTACGTCTCTTGGATATCTGCTTTATATAGTTTTAATAAAGTTGTTATTTTTTCTTTTAGATGTTTAATCATATTTGCTACCTTCAGTCTCAGTTCCTGTCAGTGCTAGCGACAGTTTTGATAGCTTTTGCTCATATTCCCCCTGGGTCTCCATGGCATTCCGTCTTGGAGGGTACGGGGGGAGAGGCCCTCTGGGTTGTGGGATGAGGGCTGTGGTTCAGCCTTGGTTTTGCAACCACAGCTGGTAAAAATCAATTGCTGTTTTTCTGCTTTCTCTGTTTCTCTTCTTTCTTCTCTGATGACTGGACACTGCCCCCAGCCGCATGGAGCTCACAGCTCTCCAAGGCAGGGATGTTCAGGGAAGTTGCATTACTGTCTCCCCTCCCACTCCTTCTATAGGTTGCTCCGGTGGCTATGAGAGGCAACTTCTTTGTTTCTCCCAGTCCACTGCCTGCCACCGGAGATTCTGACCTGTGGTAGCTCTTATGCGCACATCTCACTCTCTGAAGTGCTGGTGTGCAGTTTGGGTGTTTTTGTTGAGTTTTAGATGTTCATCTTATTGTTATTTCAAGGGGAGGGATCTGGGGACGTGTCTTACTCTGCCATGTTTCTGTCATCGCTCCACAAAGTTTTAAGTGAAGCTGTTCCTGGAGACTGAGCTGAGGTTGGTCACTCTTTTTGGTCATAATTTGGTGTTAGTGAAGCCGAGCATGTGGGCTCAGGCTGCAGCAGACACAGTGAGCTGTCTTGGGCTGCCAGCCACAGATTGAGGCTGACCGTAGACTCCATTTCAGATTGTACCTGAACTCTATCTACTAGTAAACAAGCCAAAGCATTTGCAAAGACACTGGCTTAGAATTTTGTCCCAGGTGTCTGCCTCTTTCATTACCTGCCTGTCATCCTCAACACAAGCTTTAATGCAGACCTGGGCCTTCCTGGGAAAAATGGAGTAGTAATGGTGTGTGGAAGGGGGTTGGTCTGGATACCCTTCCCTACCCTTGCACTGGCTTCTGGCTCTGGCCATAGCATCATGGTGTCTCACCAGAGAGTGGTCTTTGCTACCAGGCCTCTACCGGAACTCTCTTATCTGTTCCTCCTCCTTGTCCAAGCTGAACTGACCCCAACTGATCCCTAGAGGAATATAATGGCTGACCTGTAGTGTTTATGGCCCCTCTGGTTGTAAAGGCCATATTTGCTTCATTTCCAAGACAGAACTGAAAAGTGGGATCAAAACATGGGACTGTGTCTTCATGTGTCTTCATGTGGCCAATTCTCTCTGCTGCAGTGGTGGAAAGGGCTGAGCTGCCACTGAGCTGCCACAAACTCTCTCTTGGGTCTTCTGTGTTAATTTACAAGGCCCTTAAGGGTGAAGCCTGAGGCTGGTAACAATAGAAAGCATTCTGGTGGGTCGAGGGCTGGATCCATACTATTGTTATTATTAGCCTGGACTTCTCCCTTAACCAATCAAAGGAACCCTGTGTTCTGGGTTGTTATACTTATTTTGCAGCCTCTGCAAGTGTATAGACTATGCTTTATATTCTGTTTGTTAATTTTCTATTATTATTTTTCTCTACCTCCTCCCTGTGCCCATAGCAGGAGCTAAGTATAAAGGGGACAGACAGTGGAAGCTGAGGGACACTCCACCACAAGCCAGTCAGCCTTATCCCTCTGCTCATTTGTGGTGCCAAGGCTGTTGCATTGCACAATTTGGGTGTGTGTAGGGGGGAGATGGCACCTATATGCAACATGATGGGTACTATGGATTGCATATTTGTGTTTCTCTGGAATGCATATGTTAAAACCCTAGTCTTCAATGTGATGGTATTAGGAAGTGGGGCCTTTGGGAGGTAAGTAGGTCATGAGGGCAGAGCCCTACTGATGGGACTAGTGTTGCTATAAGAAGAGACAGGAAAGAATTTGCTTATTGTCCCTTTTCCCTCAACTCTCTATCATGTGAGAATAAAACAAGAAGGTCTGAACTGTCAGCACCTTGATCTTAAAGTTATCAGCTCCAGAATTGTGATAAATAAATGTTTGTGGTTTAAGCCACATGATCTGTGGTATTTTTGTTAGAGCAGCCTGAACTAAGACAATGGGCCTCCCCAACCCAGTGGGCTTTGCAGTTGCGAGACTAGCTATGCCCGATTGTGTTTTTTAAATGGACCTCTCTAGAGTTTGTATCGTCAACTGGAGCCTGAGAAGGGGGTAGAAGCAGAACACTGGTCCACATTTAGATACTGTTCTCTAATGTGCCATTTGGTAAAATGTTTTTCAGAACCTCTTGGTCTGTCACATAGTCAGTAAAGCCAACAAGTAGGTCATGCTTTCAAGCTCCTCTACCAAGGGTGACTCTGAAGTAAATTGAATTGAAGTCTGATGGAGTCAAAGATCCCACTCTGAGTTTGATTCGATTCTGTGTGATTCAATAAACATTTACTGAAGGAGCCACTACTCTAGGGCAGGTCTGGTGTCACTACAGGGTACAAAGAGAAGTGTTGGTTCCTGTTCTCAGGGAGCTTACAGTCGAGTTAGAGAGATAAATAAGAGAGTCAGAGACCATTTCACTCCAGTGCAATAAGGGCACTGACTAAGATAGATGTCTCCACAAAGGAGGTGATTTCTGTACAGGTGTTTAAAGGATCAATAGTTTTTCCAAATGGACAAAATGAGGAGGGTAATACTGGGGGATAGAACAACATGAACAAAGGTATAAAAGCAAGAGTAGCCAGGTGGGTTTGGGGACCTACAGATATCTCAGCATGGCTATTTGACTTTTACCTCCTAATGCCTTACTTAGCTGGTGCTTAGGAGATGTTGGATGAATAAATGCATCTCCTCGATCCTGGGGTATTGTATGCATCTGTAGGAATTCTGGCCCCATGTCCTCTGCTAGACTACAAGCTGGTTGAGGGTGGGTCTGTGAGAGAGATGTGAACATACAAAGTGACACAGAGGTCTTAGCAACTAACTGGTCTAGAACACAGGTCTCGTGACTCCTAGCCTAGTGTTCTTTTCACTGTACCTACTTTCCTCTCAGTCCACACCCATCTCTCTCTTCTCCAAGCCCCTTTCAGTACTTTGAGCCAGAGCCATGCACTTGCACACTAATTCTTAGCTCTCTTATGTTGTACATGAGTTGTTTTCAGTGTTTTTACTTGTCTTTCCAACTGGACTGCCAATGTGTCCAGGGCAGAGACTGGGGCCTCTTCTTTTCTGTATTCTCCAGAGTGAGTGATAAGTGTGCAAAAAAAGAGATAGAAGTAAGAATTGAAGAAGTGCAGAAAAACTCATATTTCCCTCCCTACAATCTTTTCCCTCTTTTCCAAGAGCCACGTGAGTTTGTTTTTCAAGGGCTGGCTTACTTAAACTCAGGGTTTGAAAACCTCTCCATATACATACGTCTGGCCCTGTCCACATGATGTGCAGGGAAATCCACCATCCTTTCCCTCAAGAAGTTTGCTGGCCCCAAACATAGCAGAAAGGTGGATCTCTCTTATTTTGTGAGTGTGTTTCTGAAATGCGTGTGAAAGTGGAATTCTATATTCGATGCATTGGAAAAAATCACTAGTTGAGGAAATCCTATGCTGAAAAAATTTAAAATAATAATATTGAATTATTGAATTATTGAATTTCTCCATGGTATATTTTTCTTATTAGCATCTGGATATATTCATTTATCAATTAACTAAGAAAAATCCATCCAGCCCAGCGAATATCAACACAGAGGAAAGTAATCACACTAACTTATAAAAAGGAATACATGTATTTTATGTGCAGTAACTTATTTTTACAAGTGAAGAATTATACCCTAACAGGGCTACTGTGTTATACTAGGACCAGAAGCTTTGACAAATAAAAGTAGTTTTTCTCACAGTTCTCCAACAGATGGTTCTAGAAGTGTAGTTTAGATTTGTATTTAAATTTCATCTGGGCCTACTACCTGGTTTCTCCTATGAAATCCACAGCCAAGTGAAATATTAATCTAATTAATATTTTCAGACCTTGGTTGGCCTTGCCCACAGGGGTGTCCCTACCTGCTTTTGAAAGGAACTCAAACTACAACACATTTTCTATCTTCTACTGTTTGCATAAGAGCCAGGTGGGCGGGAAACAGGAGCATGAGAAAAGCTCATAACAAAAGAAATAGAATAAGCCTAGTGGACATCTGTTTTCAAAGCACTTTTTTTCATCTACATCCTTGTTACTCAAAGCACAAAGGATCAGCCAGGGCATAGCCTGGGAGCTTGTGAGAAATGCAGACCCACCCCAGGCTAGCTGACTCAAATCTGCATTTTAAACAGATCCCTAGATGGTTATATGTACATTATGGTTTCAGAAGCCCTGCCCAACATTATCTTCTTGGACTCTCAGAAGGTCCTATGAGAAAGTATTACTATTTATAGTGGGTTCAATAGTGTCTCTCCAGAAGTTGTGTTCACCTAGAACTTCAGAATGTGGCCTTATTTAAACATAGAGTCTTTGCAAGTATAATTAGTTAAAATGAGATCACACTGACTGGTGTACTTATAAGAAGAGGAGAGAACACTGAGACAGACACAGAGAAGAAGGCCATGGTGGCAAAGATTGGAATTATATTGCCATAAGCCAAGGAATACCGAGAGCCTCCTGGAGCTGGAACTGGAAGAGGCAAGGAAGGATCCTCCACTAGAGATATTTGAGGGAGTGTGGACCTGAAGATATCTTGTTTTTTGACTTCTAGGCTCCAGAACTGTGAGAATACATTTCTGTTGTTTTAAGCCACCCAATTTCTTGTACTTTGTTATAGCGGCCCTAGGAAACTAATATACAGTACCGTTATTCCCAATTTCGCAGCCATAGAAGTTGCAAGGCCAGGACTTGACCTTGGCACAGTTTGTGTTGCTGATTCAACACCCTGCAATGGGTGCCAGGCCCAGGGGTATCTCTGGCAGCATTTCCATGGCCCTGTTCTTAGCCCTACCCTGCTCTACGTTGTTATCCAGGACTTGAAGGCAGGCACAGGGACACACTGCTCAGGTGTGCAGATGACATGAGACTAGGAGGGTTTTTTAATATATGATGGATGGCTTAATTGGGGCTCAGGAGATTTAGACAGATTAGAACAAGGGGCCCAACATAAGATAATGGAACCCCACAAGGATGAGGGGAAAGCTCCACACTTAAGTTACAAAGAGCAACCATACAGACACAAGACAGGGAAAACTAGCTTGACAGATGTTCTAATGGAAATAAAATGGAGTTCACAGGTGGGTGGTTTGAGTGACCTCAAGTTCAACTGGATCTGAGAGTGTAACATGGTTAGTGACAAAGGAAAATGGCCTTCAGCTGCATTAATAGAAATGAGATGCCCCCAGTAAGCAGTGACAGCATATTCAGCTTCTACTTTGTGCTGCTTTTACCATCCCTGGAGGAGTAGGTCAAAGCAAGGGTACTTCTTTTTAAAGAGGACTACAAACTAGAGAGTGTTTGCAGAGTGACCAAAATGGTGAAGATTCAGAAATAGAACAGTGATAATAGCTTCCATTTACTGAGCACTTTCTATGTGCCAGACGCTGGACTAGGTGACATGAGTAAGATGAACACTGTCCCCGCCTTCAGGAAGCTTGCAGCCTCCTGGACAAAGACAGGCAATATATCCCAAGGCAGAGAAATACATGTATTTATTTGAAAAGCTACAAGTGCTACAGAGGAGTGCAGGGTGCTATAAGAGCACTTACCCAGAGAACCTGACCCAGACCACAGATCAGGGCAGGCTGCCTTGAGGAAGCAGCATTTTCATATTTGGGCCAAATTATGAAAACCAACTAAGTTTTACCCAGGGAACCATGATATCTTTTAAACAGAGGACAGCCGATTCAAAGGCCCTGGGACACATTTGAAGAACAGGGAGAAAAGTTGTACTAAGGGATGTGGCTTAGTTAGATGAGGGTCTTGGAAACATCATTTTGGTTGTGTTGTGAGGAACAAATGGGAGAGGAGCAAGAGTAGGTGCAGGGAAACCAGTCAGGAGGGTATTGTAACCATCCTGTGTTAGTTTGCTCTTGCTGCTGTAACAAAGTACTATAATCCCTCGTTATCTGCGGGGGATACATTTCAAGACCCCCGGTGAATGCCTGAAACCATGGATAGTACCGACTCCGATATATATATGTTTTCTTCTATACATACATACCTTTTCATTTAAAGAAAGCACATTTGGTTTTTCTTTGGCATACCTAAATTGCCAGCATCATTACCGTTGTGCTTTGGGGCCATTATTAAGTAAAACAAGGATTATTTGTACACAAGCGCTGCAAAATAGCAAAAATTGATCTGATAACCCCGATGGCTTACTAAGTGACTAATAGATGAGGAGAGTCTACAGTGTGGAGGCTCTGGACAAAGGGATGATTCACGTCCTGGGCAGAACAGAGCAGGACTGTGCACAATTTCACCATACTACGCGGAATGGCACACAATTTAAAGCTTATGAATTCTTTATTCCTGGAATTTTTAATTTAATATTTTCAGAATTGGGTTGACCATGGGTAACTGAAACCATGGAAAGTGAAACAACAGATAAGGAGGGGAGACTACTGTACCACAAAGAGTGGCTTAACACAACACAGATGTATCCATTTCTAATTCTGGAGGTCAGAAGTTCAAATGGGTCTCACTGGGCTAAAACCAAGGTGTCAGCAGAGCTGTGTTCTTTCTGGAGGCTTTTCTGGCTCCTAGAGATGCATATATTCCTTGGCTCATGACACCTTTTGATTTTCAAAGCCAGCAATGGCTAAACAAATCTTTCTTATGTCCCATCACTCTGAATCTGACTGTCCCGCCTCCCTCTTCCACTAACGAGGACCCTTGTGATTATATTGGGCCCATCTGCATGACCTGAGATAATTTCCTAATCTTCCTATTTTAATGTCATCTGTTTAGCAAACTGTAATTTCCCCTTGCCATGTAACATAACATATTCACTAGTTCTTGGGGTTAGGATGTAGACATATTTGAGGGGTCATTATTTTGCCAACCACACACCCCGATTTATATATATTACTTAATTTACTCTCCCGCACCGCCAAGAGATTGGTATGATTGGTATAATAAGAAATCAAGGTTCTAGGAAGTGGCAGAGGCTAGAGTCAGATCCCAGGCTGCCTGACTGCAGATCCAGTGATCTTATCCACTGCCCCATACTACCTATCCATGTGCTATGAAGACAATGTGGAGGGCACAGCAGAGCTGGCTTCTCATGTGTGATGGACTGGCTGTTCCTGTCACACAGGATCAGGTTCTGGGTGAGTCTAGAAGGCAGAACCAGGTCAATAGTTACAAGGATGTAAATTCTTTCTTTCTTTATTTTTTTTACACCTACAGCACCCAGTCTTCCTAGATGGTCTCCTATCCAAGTACTAACCAGGCCAGACCCTGCTTAGCTTCTGAAATCAGACAGGATCGGGCTTTTCAGGTATAAATTTAAATATTTAGCAATTCAGAATGTTAGAGCTGGAGGGGAACTGAGAGGTCATCTAGTCCATTTTCTTCCAAGGAAACCAAGACCCAGAGAAAGTAAGTAATTGACCTAAGGCCACACAGCTAATTAGTAACATAATAAAGAACTTTCAATCACAGTTCTCCTGACAGTAATACGGGCTGCAGCATTAAGTGAGGGGCTCTTCATCATTGGAGGGGTTTGATCATCTAACAGGGATCCCAGCATAGGTGTTGTTGGCTATTGTGAAGTGTGTTGAGAGCAAATTTCTTAAATTTCTATTAACCACAGAACACAAAAGTTTGTGAATGATTTACTTGTGTTAATAAGTTAAAGCAGTTCTTTCTACAACAGTATCACTCTCACCCATTTGTCCTCTGATGTGAGGTTTTTATTAAAATTGGGCTTATTAAAGCATATTTTACATATATTAAAATTCACTTTTTAAGTGTACAGTTCAGTGAGTTTTAACAAATATATAGTCATGTAAGCATCACCACGTTAAAGATAGGAAACATTTCCATTTCCTTGAAAAGTTCAAAAAGTTCTCTGTATCTCTTTCTTATTTGTTTATTTTCAAATAACTATAGACACAAGAATTTGTAAAAACTGTACAGAGAGGTCCCATATTCTCTTCATGCAGCTATCCCCGATGCTAACATCTTACATAACTGTAGCACAATATCAAATCCAGTGAAATAGCATGGATATACCATTAGGTGGATTGCAGACTTTTTTCAGATTTCATGTTTTTCCATGCACTCACTTGTGTGTGCATGTTTGTGTGTATAGTTCTACGTGATTTCATCACCAGTATGGGTTTTCATAACCACCATAAAGGAACTCCTTGGTGTTGCTCCTGTAGAGTTGCACAGATGCACCCCCATCTTTGACCCCTGGCAACCAGTAATCTGTGTCCCTTTTACATGCATTATCATTAAACTGAATTTTTAATTAGAAAATAAATTGATGAATAAATTCACATTGGAAAAATCCAAACTAGGTATTTTGAAAGAATTCTTTGAGACTCCTTTCTCATTCCAGTCCCTTTTCTGAAGGCAATCTCTGTTAGAGTTTGGGGTATCCTAAGTTTTTATCTGTGCAGTTGCGTACTGTGATAGTTAATTTTATGTGTCAACTTGACTGGACCACAGGGTGCCCAGATTAAATATTATTTCTGGGCTAGTCTGTGAGGGTATTTCAGTATGAAATTGGCATTTGAATTAGTGGACTCAATAAAGTAGATCACCCTCCCCAATGTAGATGGGCATCATCCAATATGTTGAAGACCTATTCAGAGCAAAAAGCAGAGGAAGGGACAGTTTGTTCCCTTTCTGCCAGCTTGCTTGAGCTGGACACTAATCTTCTCCTGCCCTCGGACTGGGACTTAGACTCTCAGATCCCCTGGTCTGCTTCTGGACTCGGACTGGAATTATACCACTGCCTCTTTGTATCTCCAGTTTGCAGATGGCAGGTTGTGCGACTTCTCCATAATAGCATTAGCCAATAACTCATAATCGCTATCTCTATATCTCTATATTCTATTGGTTTTATTTCTCTGGAGAACTCTAACATACATACAAGTACATACATTACCTACATATGTACCTATCTATAGAAATAGATTATGTTTGCATGTGTATGTTTAACATATATATTGTATCATACATATTCTTCCACAGCTTGTTTTTTTTTTTTTCAGTTAACCATTTGCCTTAGATAACATTCTATATCCACATATTCATGGCTACTGCATTAAAAAAAAATCTCTGCATAGCATTCCATATTATGGCTGTCCCATAACTTATTTAACCAATCCTCTGTTGGTTGACATTTAAGTTGCGTTTGTTTTTTTCCTATTACAAACAATGCTGAAATGACCAGACTCTGTGTACATGCACAAGCACTTCTGATAAGCTGAGAGAAGTAAAATACTTTCTAGATTGAGAGGAAGAGGGATAAATGAAGTTCCAGCTGACAGACAGAGAATTACTCCAAACACTGGAGTGGCAATGGGTCCCCCATATGAGAGTCATCTGGAACTGTTTTTTCTGGAGGCTGACAACCACTGGGCTTGAGGATTTTGGCAATGCTTTTTAGTTCTGAGGGTTTGAGATTCTCTCACTCGGCCAAGGTCACATCACATGATCAGAATTGCCTCTCTAGTCTGCTAACTCCTGGGCCCACACTCTCCTTCAGCCAGGTCTTAGGTCCCATGAGATAAAGGAATCTAGGGGACTCCCTTTGTTTTGGGAAAAGCATGTGTTGTTTTGATGATGACCACTCTAACTTAATGCTCCTTAGCCCCAGTGGCCCACATGCCACCCCTGCACAGTAGATATGATGGAGCCAAGAAATCATCAAACTCTTCTCCAGCAACAGGGGTGGTGATGAATCCATTTTCTTCTAAGAAAACTAAGGCCTAGAGATGAAAAGGAATTCACCCAAGGCCATACAGCTAAATTAGTAGCCTAACAAAGAACTTTCTAACTGGAAGATGTAGGGTATACCATATTTCAGACTGTGCATAATCTCTGGGAATATGAATAGGCTGGGGGTGTTAGAGCAAGACAGAATGGACTTGTGAGCTCTGCGTTGAACACTTTGCATAGTCTCAGCTCCTTCCAGAGTTAACTGTTCAGAAACTAGGGGATGGACATATTGCAAAGCTTTGTCTGCCTGAATACTATCATATATTCCTAAGTAAAGGCTGTTGGTCAACGACAGTTCCATAACCACTCACTGCCAACTTACCCACTCCTTGGAATCTCCATGCTGGTGAGGAAGGAAGTGGCAGGAGAGGGAAGAAACAAGTACAAGAATTAATAGCATTTTAAAAGCATTTTCTGCTCTCAGAAGGTTCTTCTTATCTTTCTTATTTGCTGATCACATAGGAAGGAAGGGCAACTTCTAGGTTTCATATTGCAGAGGTAGGGAAACTAAGATCCACTGACAGAGTGAGGGGTTTGCCTCAGGTCACACATACATCAAATTGGCCAGAGAGCTAGTGCAAGGACCCTGGTTTCCTGATTCCCAGGCAAAGTTTCTTGCCAACACATTTTACTGCCACCCTCCCACCTGAATGCCAGGGCCTTGTGCTCAGAGCTCAGTCTGCTCCTGGGCCCAACTCAGAAGAGACACTGAACTATGATCACTGCTCCGTCCTGCCCTTTATGGTCAGAAGCCATGTGAACTTGATGCTCTGTGACCCTGGAAGAGTGAGGAGGACAATTTAGCCAACAGGACCCACATGTTTAGGGCCCAAATGTAAAACCCACAGACTGGCCCTGACCAAGTGTGGAGCAACTCTTTGGTCTATTAAACATGCAAGTATCTGTATGCTTTGAATGAGCGAGAAACTGCTACTCATGGTGCTCATGGGATTCTTTAGGGAACTTTAAAGAAGGCACTGGAGAAGAGAGGAGAGCCCCCTTGGCAGGAGCTTGGTAACAGCCAATCTACAAAAGCAATACATCAGAAGACTTGTCTGAAAGGCCTGTAGCGGCCTTGTTGGCTGAAGCTGAAGGTTCATGTAAGGGAAATGTGGGAAGTAAGATTGGGATGGCAGGTAGTCTTTTCCCAAGATGGCTGCAAAAAGATCTGCCCCATATATACTTCTGACAATGTGACTTTGACATTGCCCCCATTGAGATGTAAGAGCTATCTATGGTCCTTTTCCCCCAAAGCTGGGCAGGATTGTGACTATGGCAGGAATAAAACTAGGTGAATTTGCAGGCTATAGCATAAAAGGAGATACAGCTTCCACTTTACTTGCTGGAATGCTTACTCTTGAATATTTGAGCCACCATGTGATTCATTTGATGGTCATCATGCTGTGAAGAAGACCAAACTAACTCAAATAGAGAGATCGCAGGACTACATGGAGAGAGAAATGCCTGGCTTATCCCCAGCTGCTTCAGCCTCATCTTCACCACTCAGCCTACTCTTCCAGCTCTAGTTACTCTCCTACTGTAGCTTTAGAAGAGACCCTAAGTCTGAGCTGCCCATCTGTGTCTTTCCCTAATTCCAGACTCACAGTAACCATGAGACATAATGAAATTATTATGTTGTCTTAAACCACTGAGGTTTAAGGTGTTTTTTACATAGCAACAGACAAATGTAGATAGTGAAAGCAGAGTAGTTTTGTGCAATAAGCTCTGATTTGGGAGTCAGGAGACCCTGGTTCTTGAGTCTACCCTTATCAATTACTTACTATGTGGTCTTGGGCAGGAAACTTTTCCTCTCTGGGCCTCAATTTCATTATTTGTAAAAACAAGATGTTAGGATGAAATAATTTAGTAAGCCCTTTCTAGTTCTAAAAGTTCCTTTGTGATGATAAGCCTCAGAGAAGTTAGAACTTTATCCTTAAGCAATGGTAGATTATTGAGTGGAAGATGACATGCTAAGAGAGAATGTCAATATAAGAATGCATGGATGAAGATGGAGCTGGGAAATTCTCCTTTCTCTTGCTCAGACAAGTGGAAGGTGAGCACTGGGGTGATGAGAAATCCCCAAGGAGATATCCAACAGGAGGAGGCGGTTGGATAAGTCAGAGACAGGCAGTCCACTGGTCAGGTTCAGAGGCAAAGCTTCAGTGGTACCAAAGAAGCTCCTCCCATTTGGAGAAAGAACCCCTCTAATCCTTTCTACCTGAGACCTATCCATCTCCGTCTGCCTGAAGGACCATCTAATTATGAAATCCCTACTCTATCTTCCTGGTGGGAAATTTTATGTTTTCTCACTTTTGGAACAAACCCACAAGGTCACCACTTTGCTCAAATGGAGCCAAGATTAGACTCATCTTATGCCCATTGCTCAGATGTCAGGGTCTCAAGCAGGAAGCCAAACACAGGGGAAGAGCCAGGCCAAATGCTTCCTGTGACTTCCTTTGGGCACTTTATGGTTCTGCCCCTGGACTCTGTTCTAGAGTCTTTAGCTGTGGAGAATTTGGGGTATATGATACTCTCACTGCAATGGCACTTCCAGGTTGCCATTTCTGTAAAACAGAGGGTAGCCCTAGCTTTTGGCTTGGGATGGTCTCTTAGGAAAACAAGAGATAGTCTTGTGCCAGTGGGGATGGGATAGGTTTGCTTCTTAGCAACAAAGGGAGCATTTGAGTGGAGAAGAAGCCCAGGGGCCCTCTAAGAGTGTCTCAGTTGGTTATTTCTCTGTGCTCCTAGATAACTTCAGGCAGCTTGGGGTCCTGGACTATTTTGTCTAAAGCCTGTGGCTAATCTCATCCAGAGTAAGAGGGGCTGTGTTTTTGCAGCCCTTGAATGGAGCAGCTGGCCTTTTCTACATCTACCTTGTCATAGGCTCACAAGCTATTCAAGGAGTTGCAAAAACTGGAAGGCTGCAGTTGGAGAAGAGTAGGAAGTAGCATGTTGGGAGAGCAGAACTGTTTGAAATGGGCTCTGCCGTCCAGCCAGAGCTGAATCTGTCTTTGGAGGGAGGTCAAGGACACAGCTGAAGCTTCTTGGCAGCCCCTTCCTTCCTACATGCTAACATTTACCAAACCCTTAGGATGAACGAGGCACCATTCTCAGCCTTCTCCATGAATTGTCTCATTTAATCCATCATAACAGTCCCGTGAGTTCGGTCTATTATTATCTCTACTTTAGAGATTAAATAACAATTTTTAAAAAGCCTGAGGCACATAGAGGTTAAGTAAAATAGTAAATAGTAAATGACTCAGCCAGGATTACCAATCCAGTTTGGCTCAAGAGGGCAAAACCTAACCACTAGGTACTGTCTGTCACA
Source organism: Pteropus vampyrus (assembly GCF_000151845.1). NCBI lineage: Eukaryota > Metazoa > Chordata > Mammalia > Chiroptera > Pteropodidae > Pteropus > Pteropus vampyrus. The sequence continues at coordinate 68,707 of NW_011889533.1, read as the reverse complement.
TGACAGCCAGTTACATTGTCCCACTCTCTTGGGGCTGCCTTCTGAAGTGTCCCTTAAAGGCTTGTCCTCTTGGAGCCTACCTCAATGCTTCAAATATGATAATAAACACCAATTTGTGGAGTGTTTATGATGCATTTTAAATAGTTTATTTAGTATAATCCTCATGATGATGCAATGGAATAGATATTGTTGCTATCATTATTCTACAGATGAGGAAACTGAGGTTCCAGAAGGTTTAATAAGTTGTTCAAGGTCAAGCTAGTAAGTAGGAGAGCCAAGATTTAAATTTGCACCTATCTGATTCCAAAGCTTTAAAAATTCATATTATTCATTCATTCATTCATTCATTCATTCAACAAATCAGAAAATTTCAGACTGTCTGCTGTGTGCTTGGTGGGTATACACAGTGGCAATATTTCTGCACTTCTGACCCTCCAGCTTAGACTGCTCTCTAGAACTGAAGACTCATGAGTCCAACCACCTGTTTGACATTACTATCTCAAATGGACACGTTCAAAATAGAACTCATGAACCTTTCACCAAAGTCGCTTGCCCAAAGCTCTGTAACTGGCATCACCATACATGAAGCTGCTCAAGCCAAGTTAGAGGCCATCTTTTCAATATTCTCTTTCTCTCGCCCCCTATATGTAATCTCTCAGCCTGTCTGGTTGTCTTTATCTCGAACATATCTTAAATCTTTTCACTTTTCTCCATCCTCCTTTTCCCCACCAATCCATTCTCCATATGGAACTCATTATGATCTTAAATCATAATCAGATCATTTCCTTCCCCTGCTTCAAACACTTCATTGGATTCCCATGTTCTCATAACCTATAAGACCTTACCTGAAGTGGCCCTTATACTCCCAGTTTGCTCCTGCTCTCTCTCTACATCACAACCCATGATCTTACCTTATGTTTCTCTCATATGCTAAACTCCTTTCCACCTTTGCTTTTGCTCACATGCCTCTCTCTGCCTGGAATGTTCTCTCCGAGATCTCAATTTAAATGATACCTCTTCAGAGAGTCTTTCCCTATCAGCTTGTATAAAGTAGCCACTTTTCTCTCTGCATGACTCTTATTACTAAAATATATGTATATTTTATTTTCCTACTTACCTGTCTCTCCAACCCACAAGAATAAAAGTTCTGTGAGAGGAAGGAGCTGACTTCTCTTATTTATCATTTTATTCTCAGCATCTAAAACAGTAGCTGGCACATTGCAGATACTCAATGAGTAAAGTGGCAGAAGTTGGTAGATACAGCATGGAGAGGGTATGCAGACTAGCACATGATCCTTGAGAAATGACAAAAGAACAACAGTCTGCAAGAAGCAGAAGGGAGTAAGAAACATATTGACTCTCCTCTGAGCTTGGGGCTATGGGAAGCGGAGGTGTGAGGCCTCTAAGTTTCTACTCTGCCACTCACTAGCCAAGTCACTGAGCTTTCCTGAGCCATAGTTCCCACATTTGAAAATGAGAATAAAGGTACTATTATCTAGCATCATTGTTAGGAAGACTCTGCTCAAATTTTCCAATGACTTACCATCTCGTTCTGGGTAAAAGCCAAGGTCGCTGCATTGGCCTCCGTGGTCCTGCACCATCTGGCACCCCTCCTCTCATTTCCCCTCTGTCCTCATCTACTACTCTTCCTCCCACTCTTCTCCTTCAGCCTTACCAACCTCCTCCATGTTCTGGCCTCAGAGTCTTCAACTAGATGTTCTTTTTGCCCATAATGCTCTTCCTTCAAATACTTATAAAGGTTCACCCCCCATTTCCTTCAGTTCTAGTCTCAGATGTCTACCTTCTCAGCAAGACCTTCCTTGGTCACTCCTTTTGACACTGTAGCCACCTTTCTGGGTACTCCTCCCCCTTCTCTGCTTTGTTTTTCTCCATAGCACTTCCCATAGGCTGGCTGACTATATCATTTACTTACTTATTTTGTGTACCATTTTTCCTCCCCACTAAAGTGTAAGCTTTATGAGAGCAGTGAGTTTAGCTGTCTTATTCACTGCCATCTCCACAGCCCCTAGAACAGTGCCTGGCACATAGTAAGCACTCAGTGAATACTAAATGAATGAATGCATGCATGAATGAAGTGCTGGCATGGTACCTGGCATATAAAACATGTTTGGTAAGTGGTAGTTATAGTTACTAATAGCCATCTCTTTGTGTATTTATTCCCATGCCTGGGGCTTAGCACAGAGCCCCATACTCAGCAGGTGCTCAGTTGACACATGTTGAAAGAGGAACCCTAAGTGAGATGAAAAATCCCCTACCTGCCACAAGAGAAAACCAAAAGACACAGCTCTAAGAGTGCAGAGGAGCACTGCAGGCTGTTTCTAAAAACCAAATATCCAGCTTCATGCCTGCCCCTCCCCAAAAAAGGAGACCTCCAGTGAGAGGACTTGAAGCAAAGGGTGATTCACACAGAGGAGCACCAGGAAGGCTATGTGGATCCTTAACCCATACCCCTAGTCTTCTAAAGGGTCTGTGGCTAGAATTCCAAGAGTTCATGGACTTGGCTGCAGAAAATTGTATCTTTATTTCTGCTCTCTTTTAACTGGGTTTTAGCATTTCCTTCAATCATGAATGCAGGCAACAATTCACCATAATATTAAAATACCTATGACTTGGCCACCAACAGAAATCACACATATTTTTATCACATTTTAGTGAAACGGATCTCTTAAAATATGAATATGCTCATTACTATTTTGAAATTATAATAGTTATGACACACCACTAGAACTTGTTAATGTGTCATATTCATCACAAAATTAAAAAATATATATATGTTGATAGTTGTACTTCAGTATAATTGGTTTCTGTGATAATCCTTTGTATTCTATTTTAAGCATTTAAAATATTATTCTGAGAAGGGGACCATAAGCTTCACCAGACTGCTAAGGGGTCCATGGCATGAAAAAAGCCAAGATTTCCAGGTTAGAGCATACTCACTCTGGTTGCAATTGGTCTCAGCCCTCCCAGGTGACTTCCTCCAAAGGGAGCCTGAGCTTTTGCTTATGTGAGCATAAATCGGTCAGTCGTTCTTAGATGGGGGACCTCTATCCCCTACAGTCTCATCTTCTATCACTATGAGTGCAGAAGATGGTAAAGATGAGGAAGTCAAGGAACACAGAGGCCAAGGCATTTGAAGGATGTCCATATGAACATCGAAGTCATCCATGACAATAGGGGGCTTCTGGAAGAGAAGGAAAGCATGAACTATTTTACCAAAAGTCTAATGAATGATAGATGACAGTGATTGGGTGGGGGAAAGGTTAACATAGCCCAGTAGTATAGACCTTGGGAGAGCAAGCTATCAAACAGATTTCTTCAAGACCTCTTCTAGTTCTTCTCTTGTCATTCTACAACCTTTCCCTAAGTGATTCATTCACCCCCTGGCTTTAAATATCTATAGCGATGGCTTCCAAATTTATATCTCTAGCTCTGATCTCTCTTTTGAGCTTTGGACAGCTTATCCAACTGTGTACTTGATAACTAGCTCTGCTTGGAGAAAACTATGACCTTCCTTCTAGATGTAGTCTTCTTCTAGTCTTCTCTATCTCTGTGTCACCACTATTTGTTCAGTTGTCTAAGTCAGTAACCCGTAAGTTCCCTTGTCTCTCTATTTCCCACACCCAATCTATTATTGAGTCCTGCTGATTTCACCTCCTAAATAACTCTTGAATTTATCTACTCCTCTCGAGTACCATCCTGGACCCCGCTACTAATATCTCTCTCTTGGTCTAATGCAATAGATTCTCCACACATCCACTCTCCCCCGCCCCCTGCAACCTGTTCACTCTGCATCCAGACTGATAGTGTTAAAATGAAAATTTGAACATGTCACCTGCTTAAACACATCAATACCTTCCTATGGTCCTTGCGTGTGTGTGTGTGTGTGTGTGTGTGTGTGTGTGTGTGTGTGTTCTATGCATGGTATTTTATATTATTATAATCCATCAAACTTAAAACATATACATTAAATATAATATAAATTATATGCCACATAATTATTACATAACATGTAATATTATGTTATATAATTTAGCAGACATTATTAGCATTTTTTATTTACTTTTTATTTTAAAAAAATTAGGTCTTTAGTTCTTAGTTCTTTTTTTATTAAGTTTATTGAGATAACATTGGTTCTTAAATTTGGTGTTATATACATTTTCCTAATATTCTTGTATGATTCTTTGTATTTCTACAATGTCTGTCGTAATTTCCCCTCTTTCATCCCTGATTTTATTTATTTGTGTCCTTTCTCTGTTTTCTTTAGTGAGTCTAGCCAGAGGTTTGTCAATTTTATTAACCTTCTCGAAGAACCAGCTCTTTGTTGCATTTATTTTTTCTACTGTGTTTTTATTTTCAATTTCATTTATTTCTGCTTTAATTTCGATTATTTCATTCCTTCTGCTGACTTTAGGCTTCATTTGTTCTTCCTTTTCTAGTTGTGTTTTTTGTTTGTTTGTTTGTTTGTTTGTTTTTAAGATGAAACATTAGGTTGTTAATTTGGGTTGTTAATTTTGAGGTAGGGCTGTAATGATATGAATTTTCCTCTTATGACCACTTTTGCTGTGTCACAAAAGGTTTGATATGTTATACTATCATTATCATTCGTTTCTATGTATTTCTTGATTTCCTTTTTTATTTCTTATCTGACCCAATTATTCTTCAGTAGTATGTTTTTTTAATCTCCATTTTTGTGGTTCTTCCTTCTTCTTTTTTGCAGTTGATCTCTAGTTTCAAAGCATTATGATCAGAGAATATGGTTGGTATGATTTCAACCCTCCTATATTTATTGAGGCTATCTCTGTCCCGGTATGTGGTCGATTCTTGAGAATGTTCCATGTACACTAGAGAAGAATGTATAAGCAGCTGTTTTGGGATGGAAGACTCTGTAAATGTCAATTATGTCCAGTTGGATTAATGTGTCATTTAAGGATATTTCCTTATTGATTTTCTGTTTGGATGATATGTCCATATCCAACAGTTGGGTATTTACGTCCCCTACTACAATAGTGTTTAGTCTGCTTCTCCCTTTAATTCTGTTAGTAATTGCTTTATGGATTTCAGGGATCTCTGATTGGGAGCATAGATATTAAGAAGTGTTATGTGTTCTTGATGCATGATTCCCTATATCATTATGAAGTGTCCCTTAGTATCTTTCTTTATATTTTTTTATTTTGAAGTCTATTTCATCTGATATTAATATCACTACTCCCACTTTTCTCTGAATGCCATTTGCTTGAAATATCATTTCCTAGCCTTTCACATTTAGTCTGTATTTGTCTTTGGAGCTGAGATGTGTCTCCAGGAGGCAGCATATGGTTGGGTTTTGTTTTCTGATCCAATCTGCAGCACTGTGCCTTTTTATTGGTGAGTTCAGTTTATTTACATTTAGGGTGATTATTGAAATATGAGGTCTTCTTATAGCCACTTTATCTTTTGCTTTCTGGTAGCTCAGTGTTTCCATTGCTTCCTTGTCCTTGTGTTTCTGTTTTCTTTATTTTGGTTGGCTTTTGTGGTTTTTGCCTCTGGTTCTTCTTGTTTCATGTTATATACTTCGTTTCTGAATTTTTGGTGTGTGGTGGTCACTATTACTAATATGAAAAGAATATTTATATATAAGATTATCCATTTTCTTTTGCACGTGCCTTATCTCCATTCCCCTTTGCAAATTTGGATCTTTGAATCCTTCCCTTTTCAGGCATTGTTATCTCAATTTGTTCCTATATATGTTGAACGTTCAGTACTATTTTGTTATAACATTCTCTTCTTATTATTTAAGCTTATAATGCCCAGTTCCTAGTAAAGGTTGCACTTCTCTGTTTCTATTTGCCTGATATTCACTTACGCTTAATTATGTGGGTGTTTTCTTTTTGTCATTTTGTTTTAGGTGAACTGATCCTTTTCAGTATTTCCTGTAGTTCAGGCCTCGTAGTGGAGAATTCCCTTAGTTTTTGTATGTCTGAAAGGATCTTAATTTCTCTTTCATATCTAAAGGAGAGCATAGCTGGATACATTATTCTAGGCTGGTACTTCCTTTCACTTAATAGTTTAAATATTTGATTCTACTTCTTTCTAGCTTGTAAGGTTTACTCTGAAAAGTCGTATGATAATTTACTCGGTCTATCTTTATATGTTACTGTCTTTTTTTATCCCTGGCTGCCCTGAGAATTCTGTCTTCATCATTGATTTTTAATAATTTTAATGCAATGTGTTTTGGAGAAGGCCTTCATAGGTTGAGATAATTATGTGTTTTTTTCACTTCTTGAATTCCAAGCACCAGCTCATTCCTTAGCTTTGGGAAATTCTCATCAACTTTTTGTCTGAAAATCCTTTGTAAACCTGCTCCTCTTCCTTTCTTTAGAGAATGCCCATTATTCTTATGTTTCCTCTCCTGGTTGTATCAGCTGGTCTTTTTATTTCTCTTTCATTATTCTTCTATCTTCAGTTTCCCTCTCTTCCTTCTGATTTATTTCTAGATTTCTGTCTTGGATATCACTGATCATTTCCTCTATTTGATCGACTCTATTTCCCAAGCTTGTTATTTCATTTTTCATCTCTTGCAGTGTGTTCTTCATCTCTAGAAGTTCTATTTGATTCTCTTTGAGGGTTTCAGTCTCCTTGCTAATGAAGTCATTCTACTCATCTAGTTGTTTTTTTTCAGTTTCTGAAATTGTTGGTATGAGTTGTTTTGAATCTCTTCGAGGTTTTTCAGAAGTGCTATCCTGAATTCTCTGCCATTTTTGTCACATATTTCTATGTCTTTATGCTTAATTCCTGGAGATTTTTCTCTTTCTTTCTAAGTTGCTTTGTCACCTTGGTTGTTCATGGTGTTTAATGGACTATCTCTCTGCCTTGCCTAATAGAAGTGTATTCTGCTTTATTTCCAGAAAGAAGACTTATTATATAAAGTTCTCTCTTTAGCCTGTTGCAATGGAAGCAGATATTTTTGTTTTGTTTTGTTTTTAATTTTGTTTTCCAGTAAGTGGCATCTAAGCCTCTTGGATCCCTGCTTTATATAAAGTCTTAATAATGCCTTTTTATTTCTTATATTCAATCACGCTGACTACTCTCCGTCTCAGTCCCTGTCAGTGTTAGTGACAGGTTTGATAGCATTTGCTCAGATTCTCCTGGGGCTCTGTGATGTTAGGTCTTGGAGGATATGGTGGAAAGGCTCTCTGGGTTGGATTATGGGCGCTCTGGTTCAGCATTGCATTTTGTACCTATAGCTGATAATGATCAACTGTTTTTTTCTCTGCAGTCCCTGCTTCTCTGCTGTTCCCCTTCTCTGCTTTCTGCCCTGTTGCCTGCACACTGCCACCGGCTACGTGGAGCTCACGGCTCTCCCAGGCAGTGCTGTTCAGGGAACTCGCCTCACCTTCTCCCCTACCCCTCCTCTTGCATAGAGCTCCAGCTGCGAGAGGCAGCTTCTTTGTTTCTCCCAGTCTACTGCCCCATTCCCATGGTTCTGACCTGTAGTGGCTCTTATGCACAGATCCCACACTTAGACTTGCTGTTGTGCAGGTTCAGTGTGCTTTTTGTTTGTTTGTTTGTTTTGTTTTTGTTTATTTGTTTGTTTTGAGTTTTAGATGTTCAGCTTACTGTTGTTTCAAGGGGAGGGTTCTGGGGACATCTCTCACTCTGCCTTGTTTCTGATATCCAGATCTATATACTCTTGATAGGATTCTATATAGGAACCAGATCATCACTCTCTCTGAAAATGAATAAGATCTCGGCTCCAGTTCTAGCACCACTTCTGACTTGCTTTCAGATTTGAGTGAATTATTTAATGTCTCTAAGGTCTCAGTTTCCTCATCTGTAAAATGGATAACTCATGTCTTGTTTTTGGGGGCCACTGAACTCCTGACTCTCTCTGGGGGAAACAAATATTGTCACAATGTCTCCCCTTGGTCTCCCCTCACCTCCTGGACTTATGAGGCACCATCTTGGAGCTGGGAGGGCAGCTTTGCTCCCGCTCACATCCATCCCATCGTGCTCTCCTAGTCTTCTTTTCACTATGTTATGTTCTCCTTCTCTGAGGGGTGGGTGAGGATGAGAGATTTAGGAAGAGAGGGGATGTTTGCAACTTTTCTTCATTCTCTTCCACCTCCACCATCCTCACCACCAAGCAACTTTGGAAAAACAATGTTGAAAGGATTGAAGAAGCTGGGGAGGTAATGGTGGGGGAGGCATTTAGGAATTGCAGAGGGGGTTGGAGAGGTGATAATATCATTTAAAAACTGATTAAAGCTCCCCAAACAGTGATACACAGAAAGAGGGGGAAAGGTGGGGGAGGGTGGGAGGTTGGCTGGAATGAGAGGGTCGCTGGTCAGGAAGCTTCAGGTGTGGATGAGGTTATTCAAACTACCCCCAATTTGGGGGATTTTTTTTTTCTTCTTGCTGTTCAGATTGGGTGTTTTCTGCTACCTTATCTTTTAAATCACTGATTTGATCCTCTGCTTCATCTAATCTACTGATTTCCTCTAATGCATTCTTCATATGTTATTGAATTCTTCATTTCTGACTGGTTCTTTTTTTTTTTTTCCTATCTCCATTTTTATGGTTTCTATCTCTTTGTTAAGGTTTTTACTAAGTCCATTTACTCCTTCCCTAAGTTCATTGAGCATCCTTATAACCAATGTTTTGAACTCTGCATCTGGCAGATTGTCTCCATTTTGTTTAGTTCTTTCTCTGGATCTTTATTCTGTTCTTCCACTTAGGACATGTTTCTTCATCTCCCATTTTGGCTGTCTTCTATGTGTTAGGTAGAGCTTCTGTGTCTCCTAGTTTTGATAGGGTGGCCTTTGTAATAGGTGTCCTGTGGGTCCTAGCAGCACAGTCTTCCCTGGTTGCTTGAGCGAGGGGATCCAGATATGTCCTCGTAAGGGTTGCATATGCTGTTCTGGTGTAGTTGAGTCTTGTTTGTTGTTGTCTCATTAATGGGAAGAATTGACCTTCAGGCTGATTTACTGAGATGACTGGCCATGACCAGTGGAGGAGCTGTTGTGCAGGGGCTGACTCTATGGAGAAGGAATCACTTTTCAAGGCTCTGGTGCCTAACCAGTGTGCCCTTTGTGTGTGTTGTTCTCAGATGTGACCTGAGTGGTGCTTCAGCTCAGAATGAAGCCCGGCCACTGAATATGTAGACCGGGGCCTCCTGGGTGATGCCCTGCCACAGGCTAAGTTCAACTGTAGCATATGCCCCACCCATGGCAACCTGTCATGAGCCACCAAGAAATCCACAGATAGCCTCCACCCATGCTTTACTTAGAAGTGCCTCAAAAGGCCAAGCCTCAAACTGAGACTGGTTATCACTAGTGATGAGTTTTGGGTTGTTCAGCAAGGGTTTCAGGGCTCGCTAAAGCCAGATGTTGCTTGTTTAAGTTTTTAAACCTTTGAAATATTTTAAGAAAGTCCACAGCATAAGCAAGACAGGATTTTTGTATGGAAACGGCAATGGAAGTGGCTTGAGTGCACCCAGAATTTGAGTGTGTGAATATCAGGGAATCATCAGGGTGGGGTAAACACTATTATCCAGGTTGATGGAGACCTAAATATGGTGGACTCTTGCAGCTGCACGCCAGGATCAGGTAAGGCTCAATAAAGAAATAAGAGATTCTTCCAGCACTTCTGTCTTGGAGAAAGCTGCCCCTCTAGCCCTTGCTTTGAAGCCAAACAATTTATTACTCCCTTGAATGTTCCTGGTGCTCTTCAAGCTGCTGTCTCAATGCGGAAGGTCAGTGTGAGTGAGTCAGTCAGTGAGTAAGTCTGCATACAGACCACTTAAGAGAAATGTCTGTGACTCCAACCACCCTTCTCACTCAGCCATAGTCCTCATTGGTTTTGACAGCCAGGAGTTGCAGAGACTTCTCTTATCAGCACGGGAAACTTGGGCTGGGGAATCCGGTGTCATTTGTTTCTCCAGGGGGACTTCCACAGCTGAGGTATCCCTTCAGATTTTGAACTGCCACCTGCATGTGTTAGACTATCCTTTTCCATCTACCACCTTGAGGTGGCCTCTTCTGTGTGTCCTCAGTTGTAGAACTTCTCTTTAGGTAAACTTCAGGGAACTCCCAATGCTGGCTGTTCTGTAGTTCAGTTGTAATTCTGATGTTGTCTATTTGCTCTTTGTGGAGATGTTCACATCTACCTGTTGCTTTTATAAAAGTTCTATTTGGGGAACAAGTCATGAGGTGACTTTGTAGTGATGATGGAAATGTTCTATATCTTGATTGCGATGCTGGTTATAGTGGTTATATATTAAATTGTACATTTAAAATTTGTGAAGTTTATTGTATGTAAATGACTTCTCAATAGAGCTAAATGTAAATTACTCCATTGTAAGTGATAATTTTATGGTTATTAGTGATTATTTCATACCAATTATATCTAAAATTAGTAATCATTAACTGAATGAAAAACTAATAGTAATTTCTTTGATACTAAGAAAGTTTTAGTACCAAAGATAAATTTCCATCACATAATCCAGTATTGTTTTCTTATAATTTTAATTCAATTGTTTCGTATGCTTATTATTTTCTCTACCACATTTTATTTATTCACACCATTGGTGAAGTAAAATTTGACAAAGTCATTTTTTTTATTTAGCTGATATATTTTGTTATTAATTTTTATTTAAGTATACATGGTATACAATTTTATTTTGCTTATATTAGTTTCAGATGTGCAATATAGTACATTTTCATACCTTACATTTTTGTATCTTACAATGCGATCACTCCACAAATTTTAGTAATCATATATCTCAATGCAAACATCACAATATTGACTTTATTCCCCTTTCTATTTTTACCCAACTACTCATTCTTTCTCTTCTGGTAACTATATTTTTTTTCTCTGTTTTTTATGAGTCTGTTTTTGCTTTTTCTTTGTTTTGTTTTTAGATTTCATATATAAGTGAAATCATATGGCATTCGTCTTCATCTGCCTGACTTATTTAACTTAGCAGTATCCTCTAGATCCATCCATGTTGTTGTAAATAGTAAGATTATATTTCTTTTTATTGCTGAATAATATTCTATTGTGTTATTGTGTGTGTGTATATAATCACTTCTTTATCAATTCATCTAAGAATGGATAATTAAATTGTTTCCATATCTTGGCTATTGTAAATAATGCTGCAATAAACATAAAAGTGCATATAGTATTTTGAATTAGTGTGTTCATTTTGTTTGAATAAATACTCGAATGTGAAATTTCTGAGTTATATTATGTATACATTTTTAGGTTTCTGAGGAATTTACATGTTGTTTTTCATAGAGCCTGCACCAGTTCACCATCCCACCAACTGTGCACAAGGATTCCCTTTTCTCTACATCCTTGACAACAGATGTTATTTGTTGACTTTTTGATATTAGCCATTCTGACTGATGTTTGGTGATAGCTCTTGGTTTTAATTTGCATTTCTCTGATGCAAAGTTATGTTGAACATTTCTATATGTCTTTTGGCCATCTGTATGTCTTCTTTGGAGAAATGTCTTTTCATGTTTTCTGCCCATTTTTTGATAGAAATATTTATTTTTTTGTTATTGAGTTGTATGAATTTCTTATATATTTTGGATATCAATCCCTTATCAGGTATACCATTTGTCAATCTATTCTCCCATTCAGTGAGTTGCCTTTTTGTTTTGTTGAAGGTTTCCTTCACTGTGCAGAATGTTTTTAGTTTGATGTAGTGCATGTGCTTATTTTTGCTTTTGTTGCCCTTGCTCTAGAGGACACATCCAAAATATATTACAATGATGTCAAATAGTTTACTTTTTATGTGTACTTTTAATAGCTTTATTGTTTCAGTCTAGCTGATACCTTCAACCATTCAAGTGCTTTTCAGAACTTTTATCTATATTTCTAAAATATACACAGATTCTCTTAGGATTCCACTATATGAAATAAATGATAGCTAGTTAAATTACTATAAGGAAATAGGAAATACCTTCTTTGCTAAAGGGATAAACAATCATGATTAAAATAGGAAACACCAGGATATGATGAGTTTTCTGTCATTAGAGTATTCAAACACAGACTGGTTAAATAACAGTGCAGAGGAGATCTATCAAACTGAACGTGATGTTATAGAGGAGGAAAAGTTTTACCTTGAATTGCTTAGAGGTGTTTGTTTGTTTGTTTGTTTGTTTGTTTGTTTGTTTGTCTAAGCCTGAGATTAAATTGACATAAGACAGGCCAACATTAGAAAAATATTTCTTTTGATCTCATTTATATGTGGAATCTAAAGAACAAAATCAACAAACATACAAAACAAAAACAGACTCATAGATACAGAAGACAGACTGATGAATACTGAATGGGAGTGGTTGGAGAGCTGGTTGAAAAAAGGGAAGAGATTAAAAAGTATAAATTTGTAGTTATAAAATAGTCAAGAATATGTAAAGTACAGCTTGGTAATATAGTTAATATTTTAATAACTATGTACAGTGTCAGGTGGGTACTAGACTAATCACAGCGGGATTACTAAATAAATTACATAAATGTGTAACTACTATGCTGTATGCCTGAAACAAATACAAAATAACATTTAATTTCAATCGTAATTGAAAAAGAAAAAAATGTTTAAATAATGAATATTAATAAGCGAATACAACAAGTTAACTTGCAATGACACACATACAAATGCCCACTTGTCTAGAGGCGATGTATTAAGACTGGTAATTTGATTACCAAGGCAATTGCCTTGTGACACAGTTATAATACTCAATAGCCAAAATATTTTAATATAGTTTTCAGAGCAAAAAAATATGGAGTGCAACAATAAAAATTATAATGCTAAAACAAGAAAAAAAAATAACTTGGCTAAGTAAATAAACCCAGAATTATTTTTGCACTGAAATTTCCAAAATTTTCTGGCCATAAGAGAAATTTTCACTTTTAAGGCCTCAAATATTATGTGTTAACACCTTTTTCATCTCGAAATAGTAAAACTATAAAAATCGAGTAGACATAATCATTTTCTTCTTTTGTTTCACAAACAGTAACTTTAAAATGTATGTGTGCGAAATAGGGGTATGCAGAATATGTACTTACTACATTTTTCTGTATTTAGTTACCTTGATTAATAAAACTCAAATATATTCAAGTTAAAAAAAGCAAAGGAAAGTCAAGATGGTGGAATAGGTAAACACTGGGCTTGCCTCCTCTAAAAATCACATCAAATGTACAACTAAACTACAGAATAGCCTTCATTTGGAGTCACCTGAGGTATAGGTGAACAGAAATCTTACAATTGGGAACACACAAAAAAGGATGCTTGGAGACTAATAAAAGGGGTGGAGACATGAAACTGGTCGGTCCCACACCTGCATGTGGTGGTTCAGAATTGGGATAATTATCTTGGCTTTGGAGGTTCCCCAGTAGAGTGAGGGGTCCTGGCTCCACACCAGGCTCCCCAGCCGAGGGTCCCAGGGCCAGAAAGAAATGTCCCATAAGTTCTGGTTAGTAAAACCAGCAGAGATGGTGGCTTAGTGAGATGGAGTCCCAGACTTTTCTTTAAAGGACCATGCACGAACTTACTTGATAACAAAATCACTCACTCTGAGCTCCAGCTTTGGAGCAGTAGCCCAGGGACACACAAGGAGGAACTGAGTTGTCTGGCTTCAGGGCAAGGGCTGGAGGGGTAGATTTCTTCCAGACAGAAGTGCTGGCAAGGAGCTTTTATTTATTTATTTATTTATTTATTTATTTATTTATTTATTTATTTATTTATTTTTCTTGAGTCCTCCCCTGTTGAGGTTGCAGACTCAGGTGGGCATCATATCTGAGTCTTTATCAACATAGTTAAGACTGGTCACCCCACCCTGGTGATCCCTGAGATCTTGCTCCTCTCAAAATTCAGGCCTGCTCAAGCCACTTCCCGTGGATTTTCCATACAAACAGCCTGTCTTGACCTATGCTCTAGACTTTCCTAAAAGCTCTCAAAGGTTCACAAAACCTTAACAAGCAGTGTCTGGACTTGGCATGTCTCATACCACTTGGAGAAAAATTCCAAGCCAATAACTAGCAGTAGCTGGCTTCAGTTTGTGGCTTTGCTTCTCAGGGCACTTCCAAGCCCAACATGGGTGGTGTAAATCTGTGGATTGTTTGGTGGCTCATGCTAGGTGGTCCCAGGCAATGCACAAGCTGCAGCTGAACTTGACTTGCAGAAGAATCCCTCCCAGGAGGCCCCGGCCTGCACACCCAGTGTCTAGCTTTGGTCTGAGCCTGAGCACCATCTGGGTTACATCTGTGGACAACACACCCAAAGGGCACACAGCACAGGTGCCAGAGTCCTGCTAAAGCAAATCTTACTAAGTAGAGTCAGCCCCTGTACAATAGCTCTTCCACTGGTCACATTCAGTCCTCACAACCAGTCAGCCCAATAAATCCAGTACCCACCTGACACCATACATAGTTATTACAATACAGCTGACTATATTCTCCATGCTATATTCTACATCCCCATTACTATTTTGTAACTACCAATCTGTAATTCTTAATCCTCTCTCTCCTTCCCCTGTTCCCCCACCCTCCAATATAGCAACCATCAAAATGCTCTCTGTATTTATGAATTTCTATTGTTTGTTTGTTTATCCTATTCTTTATATTCCACATATGACATTTGTCTTTCTCTGTCTGACTTACTCCACTCAGCACAGTTCTCTAGGTCCCACCATGCTGTGGGTGGCAAGATTTCATTCTTTTTTTTTATGGCTGAGTAATATTCCTTTGTATATATGTACCATCTCTTCTTTATCCATTCATTGACATCCAAGTTGCCTCCATATCTTGATTATTTTGAATTATGCTGCAATGAACATATGAATGCACATGCCCCTTCAATGTACTATTTTGGGTCTCTTGGGATAAATACCCAGAAGTGGAATTGTTGGATACTTCTTTTCTCCTGTAATAACTTTTGTTTTAAAGTCTATTTTATCTAGAAAGTATTTCTGCATCAGCTTTTTAATTAGTTTACATTTCTTTGTCCATCCCTTTATTTTTAGTCTCCGTGTGTCCTTCGATCTGAAGTGAGTATCTTGTAGGCAGTGTATGTAAGTATATTGTTTTCTTATCTATTCTGCCTCCCTATGTCTTTTGATTGGAACATTTAATTCATATACATGTAAAGTGTCATCCTCAGATGTGACCCGGGTGTTGCTCAGGCTCAGACTGAAACTAGCCACTGGGTGTGCAGGCCGGGGCCTCCTGGGAAGGACTCTGCTACTAGCCAAGTTTAACCGAAGCTTGCGCCCTGCCAGGGGCCACCTGGCATGAGCCACCAAATAACCCACAGATTTCCACTACCCATGCTGGGCTTGGAAGAGCTCAGAGAGGCCAAGTTACAAACTGAGGATAGCTGCTTCTATTAATGGATTTAGGACTACTCACCAAGAGGCATGGGACATGCCAAGTCCAGATGCTGCTTGTTTAGGTTTTGTGAACCTTTGAGAGCTTTTAGGAAAATCCAGAGCATGAGTCAAGACAGGATGTTTGTATGGAAAATCCACTGAGGCAGCTTGGGTGGGCCCATATGTTGGGAGGGGTGGGTTTCAAGGACTCATCAAGGCAGGATGACCGGTGTTACCTACATTGATGGAGACTCGGATATGGCGCCTGCCTGAGTCTGCAAGTTGGACAGGGGAAGGCTCAACAAAGGAGAAATGTCCTCTGCCAGCACTTCTGTCTGGAAGAAAGCTGCCTTTCCAGCTCTTGCCCTGAGCCAGACAACTCAATTCTTCTCCTTATGTCCCTGGTGCCTTTTGAGCTGCTACTGCTCCAGTGCTGAAGTTCAGAGTGAGTAAGTCCATCAGCCAGTAAGTTTGCATGTAAGCCTCTTGACATAAAAGTCTATAATTTCCTCAGGTCTCTGTCTCATTCAGCCACATTCTCCGCTCGTTTTCACAGCCAGGAGTTGTGGAGACTTTGCTTGTCGACTCTGGAACCCTGGGATAGAGAGCCGTGTGTGGAGCCAGGCCCCCTTGCTCTTCTAGGGGAACTTCTATAGTCAAGATATTTCTCTTGATTCTCAACCACCATACACAGGTGTAGGGCCAGTCCAGTTTGTGTCTTTGCCCCTTCAACCAGTCTTAAGGTGGCCTCTTTTGTTTATCTCTAGTCGTAGGACTTCTGTTCAGCTAGATTTGGGTGATGCCTTATGATGGCTATTTTATACTTCAGTAGTAATTTTGATGTGGTTAATAGAGAAGTCAAGCACAGGGTTTACCAACTCCATCATTTTGACTGGAAGATTCTCAATTCTTTTCATTATTGATATTTGATGGTAAATCATATTAATAAGTATGATAATGTTAATTTACAGGGAGGTATATAGTAAGAATACACTATACTCTAGAATGTGTTGCAACAACTTTTTCAATGATTACTTAGTTAGCAGTTCTGAAATTTACAGATGATATAGGAAACAAAAGTGAATATTTTGCATGTTTTAATCATGGCTTGAATTTATTGTCAGGATAAAGTAACTCTGAGAAGCTAAAATTTACTAAGGATTCCATTATAAAGTATCCAAATTTACAATGATGGAATTGAAGAAAAATACTTAAGGGTTTAAGTGAAAAGCAAATTTAAAATGAGTATATCAAAGTAAATAAAAAACATAAACAATATGACTTATGGGATTAAAAAGCTATTATAGAGACTGAGAAAACATGGTGGAGTGAAAGTTGTCCCCAGATCTCTTGCCTTGAAACAACAATAAGTTGAACATCTAAAACTCAACAAAACACCCAAACTGCACACCAGTACGTCTGAATGTGGGATCTGCGCATAAGAGCCACCACAGATCAGAACCCCAGATGGCTGGTGGTGGACTGGGAGAAATAAAGAAGCTGCCTCTCACAGACACCAGAGTTCCCTGTAGGAGGAGGGGGAGTGGAGAAGGTGCAATGAGTTCATGAGGCAAGTTCACTGATTAGCCCTGCCTGGAAGAGTTTATGAGTTCCATGCAGCCAGGCCCAGTCATCAAGGCAGAAAGCAGAAAAGCAGACGGCATAGAAACAACAGTTGATTTTTACCAGCCGCGGTTGCAAAACCAAGGCTGAGCCACAGCTTCCAGCTGCAAGCCAGCGGGCTTCTTCCCCTACAACCTCCGAGACTGATCATCACGGATCCCCAAGGGAATCTGAGCAAACACTACCAAAACTGTTGCAACACTGACAGGGACTGAAACTAAGAATAGTGAGCGTGATTAAATATCTACAAGAAAATAAAAGCATTACATAAAGGTAGTATTAAGCCTTTATATAAAGAAGAGATTGAAGAGGCTTAGACGCCACCTACTGGAAACCAAAAGAAATGTGCCTTCTTAGCAGCAGCCTAAAGACCTTTATGTAATAAATCTTCCCTCTGGAAAAAAAAAAACAAAACAAAAAAACAAAACAAAACAAAACAAAACAAAAAAACAGAATACAATTCCATTAATGCCCAGGCAGAGAAATAGTCCATCAAACACCATGGAAAACCAAGATGACAAGGCATCTCAGAAAGAAAGAGAAAAATCTCCTGAAAATAAGATTACAGACAGAAATACGCAATTTAAATGACAGAGAATTCAGGATGGTACTTCTGAAAAAACTCAGTGAATTCCGAATTGAGTCATATCAACAATTTCAAGAATTAAAAAAAAAAAAGCAACGAGATGAGCAGTGTAAGGAGATTGAAACCCTCAC
The DNA here is from genome assembly GCF_000151845.1 of Pteropus vampyrus. Lineage (NCBI taxonomy): Eukaryota > Metazoa > Chordata > Mammalia > Chiroptera > Pteropodidae > Pteropus > Pteropus vampyrus. The sequence continues at coordinate 50,993 of NW_011889533.1, read as the reverse complement.
GAAAAACAGAATAGATATTCTGGAGATGAAAAACACACTGTTACAGTTGAAAACTGAAATAGTAAGTTTGAAAAATAGAATTGAATAAATAGAGGAAAAGAACAGTGATATCGAAGACAGATCTAGAAATAAATCAGAAGGAAGAAGAGAGAAACCGAAAAATGAAAAATAATGAAAGAGAAATATAAGAAATAGCTGATACCATCAGGAGAGGAAATGTGAGAATAGTGGGCATTATCTAAGGTGAGGAAAAACAGCAGGGACTAGAAAGCATTTTCAGAAAAATGCTCGACGAGAATTTCCCAAATCTAAGGAAAGACCTGGAGTTTGCAATTCAATAAGCCAACAGTATACCCAATTACCTCGACCCCAAAAGTCCTTCACCAGGACACATTGTATTAAAATTATCGAAATCAATGACAAAGATAGAATTCTCAGGGCAGCCAGGGAGAAGAAAACAGTACATTATAAAGGAAAACCCATTATATTATCGTCAGACTTCTCAGCACAAACCTTACAAGCCAGAAAGGAATGGAATCAAATATTTAAACTATTAAGTGAAAGGAACCAGCAGCCTAGAATAATAAAGGAACCAGCAACCTAGAATAATGTATCCAGAAAAATTCTCCTTTAGATATGAAGGAGAAATTAAGACCTTTCCAGACATACACAAAATTAGGGAATTCTGCACTACAAGGCCTGCACTACAAGAAATAGTGAAAGGGGTAAAGTCTCTTAAAACAAAATGAGAAAACAAATAAATAAATAATTAGGAGTGAAGTGACTATCAGGCAAATACAAGCAGAGGAGTGCATTCCTTACTAAGAAGGGGGTATTATAAGCTTAAATAATACTAAGAGAATTGTTATAGCAAGATAGTAAAGAATATTCACCATACATAGGAACAAATTGAGATAATGATGACTGAATAGGGGAGGATTCAAAGATCCAAATTCGCAAGGGGGAATGGAGATAAGACACGTGCAGAAGAAATTGTACATATATATGTGTGTGTGTGTGTGTGTGTGTGTGTGTAGTTTTATATATATAGTTATATATGTAAAAGATAGTTTTTTATATATATAGTTATATATGTATATACATGTATATACATGTATATATATGTATATATAACTTATACATAAGTTATATATGTATAAGTTTTTATATATATAGTTATATATGTATAACTATATATATATAACTATCTTTTACATATTCGTAATAGTAACCATACAACAAATATTCAAAACTGAAGTATATACATAAAACAAGAACCAAAGGGAAACCCAAAAAAGCCAATCAAAATAAAGAAAAGAGAAACGCAAGGACGAGGAAGCAATGGAAACATCGAGCTACCAGAAATCAAAATATAAAATGGCTATAAGAAGACCTCATATTTCAATAATCACCCTAAATGTAAATGCATTGAGCTCACTAATAAAAAAGCAGAGAATTGCAGAATAGATAAAAAAAAAATATGCTGCCTCCAGGAGACACATCTCTGCTCAAAAGACAAATATAGACTCAAAGTGAAAGGAAGGAAAATGATATTTCAAGCAAATGGCATTCAGAGAAAAGCGGGAGTAGTGGTACTATTATCAGACAAAATAGAATTCAAAATAAAAATAGATAAAGAAAGATACAGAGGGGCACTTCATAATAATTAAGGGAATCATGCACCAAGAAGACATAATAATTATTAATATCTATGCTCTCAATTAGGGAGCCCCGAAATATGTAAAGCAATTACTAACAGAACTAAAGGGAGAAACAGATCAAAACACTATCGTAGTACAGGACCTAAATACCCCACTATCGGATATGGACTGATCATCCAAACAGAAAATTAATATGGAAATAACATCCTTAAATGACACATTAGACCAGCTGGATATAATTGACATATACAGAGCCATCCATCCTAAAACAGCTGCTTATACATTCTTCTCTAGTGCACAAGGAACATTCTCAAGAATCAACTACATACTAGGACATGAACAAATGTAAGAGGGTTGAAATCATACCAACCACATCCTCTTACCATAATGCTTTGACTCTAGAATTTAACTGCAAAAAGAAGAACCAAAAACAAATGATAATGATTATACAACATATCAAAACTTTTGGTACACGGCAAAAGCGGTCATAGGAGGAAAGTTCATATCATTACAAGCCTATCTCTAAAAACAAGAACAAGCCCAAATAAACGACCTAATGTTTCATCTTAAAAAAACTAGAAAAGGAAGAACAAATGAAGTCTAAAGTCAGCAGAAGGAAAAATATAATCAAAATTAGAGCAGAAATAAGTGAAATTGAAAACAAAAAATCAATAGCAAATATAAATGCAACGAAGTGCTGATTCTTTGAGAACGTTAATAAAATTTACAAATCCCTATCTCGACTCATTAAGAAAAAAGAGAGAGGACAGAAATAAACAAAATCAGGAATTAAAGAGGGGAAATTACAACTGACACTGCAGAAATACAAAAGATCATACAATAATACTATGAAAAAGTTCATAACACCAAATTTAATAACCTAGAAGTGCACCAATACTTAGAAAGATACAATCTTTCTATACTGAATCAAGAAGAACTGGACAATCTAAATATACATATCAGCAATATAGAAATTGAAATAATCAACAAAAACCTACCAAAAAGTCAAAGTCCAGGACCAGATGACTTCACTAGTGAATTCTACCAAACATTCAAAGATTTAATACTTATTCTCCTCAATCTTCTCAAAAATTGAAGAGGAGGCAATACTTCCCAACGCATTTTATGAGGCCAATATCACTCTGATATCAAAACCTGGTAAGGATAACAAAACAACAACAAAAGAGCTACAGACCAATGTCTCTCATAAACACAGATGTAAAAATCCTAAATAAGATACTAAAGAATCAAATACAGCAACATATTACAAAAAGTTTATACACCACAATAAAGTGGGCTTCATCCCAGGGGCACAGGAATGGTTCGGCATACGCAAATCGATTAATGTCATACACCAAGTAAACAAATTATAAAATAAGAATCATATGATCATATCAGTAGATGCAGGAAAAGCCTTCAACAAGATACAGCATCCGTTTATGATCAAAACACTTAACAAATCAGTATAGAAAAAAATACCTTAACCTAATAAAGGCCATATATGACAAACCCTCAGCCAACATTATACTTAATGGTGAAAAACTAAAAACCTTTTCTTTAAGATCAGGAACAAGGCAAGACTGACCACTATCACCAGTTATTCAATATAACATTGGAGGCCCAGCAAATGCAAACATGTAAAGGACCTATATAATGAAAACTACGATACTTTATTAAAGGAAGTTGAAGAAGATACAAAGAAATGGAAAGATATTCTGTATTCTTTGATTGGAAGAATTAACAGAGTTAAAATGACCAATTACCTAAAGCATTATACAGATTTAATGCATTCCCTTTCAAAATGTCATAAGCATTTTTTTAAGGAAATCAAACAAAAATCATCACATTTCTATTGAAGCACAAAAAACCTCAAATTTCTAAAGCCATCTGAGAAAAAAGAACGAGGCTGGAGGCATTATTCTGCCCAAATTCAAATTATACTACAAAGTGACAGTAATCGAAACGGCATGGTGTTGACAGTAAAACAGACACATGGACCCATGGCACAGAATCGAGAGTCCAGAATTAAACCCATATTGATATGAGCAAATGATTTTCAACAAAAAAGCCAAAAACATACAGTGGAGAAAGGAAAGCCTCTTCAAGAAATGGTGCTGGGAAAACTGGGAAGCCACCTGCGAAAGAATGAAATTAGACTGTTGTCTATCACTACACACCAAAATCAACTCAAAATGGATTAAGGACCTGAACGTAAGACCTGAAACAATAAAATGCATTAAAGAAAACATAGTAACTAAACTCAAAGACCTTGGACTTAAAGAAGATTTTATGAATTTGACTTCAAAAGCAAGAAAAGTAAAAGTTAAAATAAATGAATGTGACTACATCAAACTAAAAATCTTCTGCTCAGCAGAATAGATCATTAACACGGTAAAGAGACAACCATCCGAATTGGAAAATATATTTGCAAGCAATGCCTCCAATAAGGGCCTAATATCCAAAATATACAAAGAACTCATACATCTCAATAACAACAACAACAACAAATATCCCCAAACAATTCAACCAAAAAGTGGGCAGAGGACCTGAACAGACACTTCTTCCTAGAGGACTAACAGGTGGCCAATAAATATTTGAAAAGATGTTCAACGTCACTAGCTATTAGGGAAATGCAAATGAAAACCACAATGAGATAGCATCTCACACCTGTTAGAGTAGCTATAATCAACAGGACAAGTAATAACAAATACTGGAGAGAATGTGGAAAAAAAGAACCCCCATATATTGCTGGTTGGACTGCAAATTGGTACAGCCACTATGAAAAACACTGTGGAGGTTCCTAAGAAAACTAAGAATTGATCTACCGCATGATCCATCAATCCTTCTAGTGAGTATTTACCCTAAAGTCTTGAAAACCCATATTCGAAAAGACATTTGCACACTGATGGTCATAACATCATTATTCACAGTGGTCAGGACATGGGAACAACCGAAGTGTCCTACAATAGATGATTGGATAAAGAAGCTTTGGTACATATATAAGATGGAATATTACTCAGGCTTAAGAAGAGATGAAATACTGCCATTTGAGACCACATAGATGGACCTTGAGACAATCATGCTAAGCGAAATAAGCCAGGGAGTAAACATTGAAAATCACACGATATCACTTATATATGGGATATAAACCTAAGAGCACCTATATCACTTATATATGGGATATAAACCTAATGAACAGGATAAACAAACAGAGACTCATGGACATAGACTAAAGACTAGTGGTTACCAGAGGGTAGCGGATGGGGGAGAAGCGGGGAAGTAGAGAGCATGAAGGTGGTTAAATATAGGGAGTTAGTGGGAAGGTGAAGTAGGTAAAGAGGATCAAATATATGGTAGCTGAAGAAAACTGTATTTTGCGTGGTAAACACACAATAGAATATACAGATGTCAAATTACAAGGTACACCTGAAAATTATACAATTGTATTAACCAATGTTACCCCAATAAACTTAATTTTTAAAAAGTTAATATAGAAATTAACATTACACAGTCTTTGTGAAGTGTTGGTCAGTGAAGGTCTACAAACAGTAATGATAGTATCAACAGAACTATCGGTCAATTAGAGAAGCCAGAAAGTCAAGCTTCTCTATGTGAAACTGCAAAGGAGTTCCTGTTAGTAAAATTTGGGAGAATATATAGCCTTTGTGGGTTATGAATGCTATTGATCAATGAAATCAACAGTAAAAAGAAATGGACATAGAGCAGAGTAGAGCAAGGACATGTTGGAATCCCTGTTTTAGTCATCATATACAGCAATTGCTTATCTTCATAGAATAATGGCTGCTACTAAAACCTCATAAAAATGTCTCTTTTGGCAAAGAGTAACACAGAAGCATCTATTTGATATTATCCCATAAGCTACTATTCAGTACTTTATTTTATTTTGCAAATTTTCTATTGACCCTACTTTAAGTTCATTGACTTTTTTTCTTTTTTGGTGTCCATTTTGCTTTTGATCTGAAAATTTTTTCAATGCTTATACTCTTCTAGAAATTTCATTTCTTTTGGTGGAGTTTTCATATCACTTCTGATACATCCCACATGTTCATCCATTTTAGCTGTCTTTGACTGTAAATTCACTAGTATGTTTTAATAGTGTGTCTATAGTCTCTTGTCTGCTAATTCTAATATCTATGTCATGTCAGTGACTCTGCTTCTGTTGCTATGTTTTGTAGCAAAATTTTCTATCTTTTTATGTATTCTAGGTTTTTATCTTATGCTGTAAACTGTCTTTTGAAGAACAGTAGAGAATTAAGTATAATACATTTGTTTTAAGATATCTATATCTATAATTATAAATGTAGAGTTATATAGCTACTTAAAATGTAAATTTGTTTTATTGTTGTTGTTGTTAAGTACTTACAATAAGAAAGTAATTTAGAATAAGAAAATAATTTTAGATTCCAAAACATGCGCTGAGCAGGCATCAGGCTACTGTTTAAACCAAATTATGTTTCCTTGTGGTTTTAAATGAAGTTGAAAATTCTCTCATTGCCCTTAAATACAACATAAAATTTCTCCTTCTGAAAGGCTGATATGTTGAGCTTATAATAAGTTCAGTCATGACTTCAGTTTGGCTCAAATTTAGATTGGCCTTGAATTATAAGCATAACTAAATTGCTCTTTCCCAGTGTGGGGTGAAGGATGGTCAGACTGCTATTCTGAGCAATTTATTTTTGTGTTTGAAATTCTTTTTCACTCCAATTTAGTATACTAACCTATACTGTAATTTTAAACTGTGGTTTTCTCTCTACTTTGTAAAGTCTTCATATTTCACACACCCACTACTTTTACACACCCTTGAATCCTCAAGATCTATACTCAGTCTAGACTGTTATCCGATTGTCTGAGAAAAGTCACCACTCTTTGCTCACATATGAAGGCCTTGGACATCTCAGAAATTAAACATATTAAGACATCTTCGCATATGGTGTCCATTGATAGATTTGAAGAAAATAGGTTTATTACCTTATCTATTCTTCTTTGTTGTTACCATGGCTATGATTTATTTTGGCATCTTTTACAATATAAATGAAAATAGAATTCTCCCTTACCTATTTATGTTGATGTAAAAATAAATCAGTAAAATACAAATACATTAAATTTAAATATACCTCAAAAATAATATAGAAAGATGAGGTGAAAATGCAAAGATTATCCATTTTTATATAAATATAATTCATTACAACAGTAAAAGTATTTATTATATAAGTAAATGCCAAAAAGTGATAATATCCCATGACATGTCTCTACTAACTCAGGTAGATATAAAAAGAACATGTTTAAAATTATGAAGTTTACATATGTAACAAGAAGAAATAAAAAAACTTCATTCAAAAAGTTGAATTTCTGAAGTTATTTCCATTAAAAGTCAAGAACAACATAGACGTTCCCTTTGTAACCAAAGTTATTCAACATTAATTTGGAAGATCTAATAAATGCAATAAAAATGTATAACTAATATTTTATATGAATATTGAAAGAAGAGACACGATAATATTTTTTACAGATAATTTGATTTTTCACAAGAAAATCCCAGAGAGAAAAATATATATATAAATATTAAGTAACTTGTTAGGTCATAATATTAAAATATAGAACAGTTAAATTTTCTTCATATTCATAAAACAATAGTTAAAACTGATGTAAAAAACTGCCCATTCACAATAATGACAAACTCTAACAATACCAAAGATTAAATTTAACACAAAAGGTAGATTACCTTATGACATAAACTATAATAGCTTACTTAAGAATTCAAGATCAGAAAATTTAATACAAATATACCACATTCCTGGATCAGAAGACATAATAGTTTTTTTCTCTCTGTTATTTAGATAACAAATTTAGAATTCGCATCAAAGACTATGCACCTTAGAAGTAAGAAATATTTTTTAAAGAATACAAATATAGGCAACACAATGAGGAAAAGATAGACTTTTCAGCAAATAGTGATGAAACAATTGAATATACATGCAAAAAAATATTTGAGAAACTTAACTTACACATTACAAATATTAATTACAAAAATTAATTCAAAAAGTCCTAAAAATTAAATTAAAAAAAATCTATGTTACTTGGAGATAACAGGAGAAAATCTGGATGGCCTTGGGTATGGTGATGACATTAAAAGAAACACCAAAGCAAAATCCATGGGGAAAAAAATGATACATAGAACTTGACTGAAGTGTAAAACTTTTTCTCTGTGAAATCCAAAAGAACGAAGATAGAAACCAAATACAGGGAGAAAATGTTTTCAAGACTCATTTGGTAAAGGATGGCTATAAAAAATATGCAAAGAATTCTTTGAACTCAACAACAAAAAAATAATGAATAACTGAATTAAAAATTTGCAAATGTCTGAACAGACATATCTCCAAAGAAGATATACAGTTGGCAAAAAAATGTATGAAAAGATACTCAACCTCATGTGCTATCAGGAAATTTCAAATTAAAACAACAGTGAGATACCACTATGTACCTATTATAATATTCAAAATCCAGAACACTGACAACACCAAATACTGGCAAAAATAAGGAGTAATATGAACTAATTCATAATAATTGTACTAATTTGTTCCTGGTAGAGATGTAAAATTGAACATCTTTCAAAGACAGTTTGGTAATTTTTTTATAAAACTAAACATACTTTTACCACCCATGACCCAGTAATTACACTACTTGGTAGTCACCTAAATGAGTTGAAAATTTATGCCCGCACAAAATCTTGGACACAGACATTTATAGCTGCTTAATTCATAATTGTCACACCTTGAAAGCAACCAAGATGTCCTGAAATAGATGAGTGGAGAAACACACAGTGGTATATTTATACAATGAAATATTATTCAGTACGAAAACAAATGAACTATTGAGCCATGAGAAGACATGAAAAAATCTTAAATGCATATTGTTAGTGATAAAAGCCAATCTGAAAAAACTACATATCATTTGATTCCAACTATATGACATTCTAGAATAGGTAAAACTATGGAAAGAGTAAATAAATCAGTGATTCCCAGGAATTTCGGGGAAGGAGAAAGGGATAAATAGGTAGAGGACAGGAGAATATTTTAGAGAAGTAAAACTATTCTGTATGATGCTGTAATGGTTAACAAATGTCATTATACACTTGTTAAGATCCATAGAATGTTTAACACAAAGAGCGAATATTACTGTAAACTATGAACCTTAGTTATTAATAAGGTATCTATATGGGCTTATCAATTATAACAAATATATCATGTTAATGCATGTTAATAATAAGGAAAACTAGAGGAGAATGTAAGAGATATCTGACATATGATATCTCAGATATATAAGATAACTGAAATTTTTGCTCAACTTTATTACCCCCATAATAAAGTCTATTAGTGAAAATATTAAAAATAAGAGTGAAAAAGATGTGCTTTATTGAATATTACAATAAATATACTCTAACTAAAAAAAAATATTTATTTAGTACAATAATAGAAACAAAGAAACAAGAAGGAGAATCCAGAAATAGATTCATTTATAGAAATATTATATATGGTAAATATATGATATTTAATTAATTAAGAAAAATGATTTATATAAGGGTTCTGGCCAAGATGGTAGATAAAGTAAATGCTTGCTGTGCTTACCTTCTCATGACCACATCAAAATTACAACTAACCTACAGAATAACGATCAATGAAAATTGCCTAAAGTTTAGCTGAACACAAGTCCTATTACTAAGGCTACACAGAGGAAGCCATGTCCAGACTGGTAGGAGGATTGGAGACCCAAAACAGCCTCATCGCATACCCACGTAGGGGCTGAGAACCAGGAAAGATATCTCGGCTGCAGAGGTATCCCTGAGTAGTGAAGGGTCCCAGAATTATACCACATTCCCATATCTGGAGGACCAGGGCTGGGAAAAAAAATACCCACAACTTCTAGCTGTGAAAACCAGCGAAGATTGTGGCTGAGTGAGATGGAGAGGAGCTGGAGGCCAAAGCATTCCTCTTAAAAGGCCTAAGCTTAAATTTACTCATCGATGAACTAACTTGCTCTGGGCTCCAGCTCTTGAGCAGCAGTGTGGTAGGTGCCAAGGACAGAGAAAAACTTAATTATGACTTCAGGACATGGGTTTGACGAGGCAGCTTTCTCCCAGACAGAAATGCTGGCAGAAGCCATTGTTCCTATGTTTAGCCCTTTCCTCACATAGTATGCAGACATAGGCAGCCACCATATCTGAGTCTTCATCAATCTAGCTAACATCATCTACCCTGCCCTGGCGATTTCCTGATATTCCGCCCAACCCAACTTGTAGGCCCACCCATGCCACTTCCAGTGGCTTTTCCATACAAACAACCCGTCATGGCTCATGCTGCAGAATTTCCTAAAATCTCTCAAAGGTTTCCAAAGCTCAAATCATCATCATCTGTCTTTGGCATGCCCTGTGACTCCTACTAAACAACTCCAAGCCTGGCACTAGTGGCAGTCAGCCTCAGATTGCAGCTTAGCCCCTCCCAGATACCTCCAAGCCCAGCACAAGTGGCAATCTGCAGATCACTTTGTAGCTCATACTAACTGGCCCCAGGCAGGACATAGGCAGCTGCTAAACTTGGCCTGCAACTGAGCCCCTCCCAAGAGGCCCCAGAAACAACACACCTGGTGACCAGCTTTAGGACACACAAAAGCACCCCCAACCACATCCACAGAAGACATAGCCAAGGAAAGACTGAGTAGACACCAGAGCCCTGCCAAAGCAAATCCTGCTCTGTAGGGTCAACCCCTGCACAACAGTTCCTTCATTGTAGTCACAGCAAGTCTTCACATCCAATCACTCTGATATGGGATGTTTATAATAAAGGAGGCTGTGTATGTGTGGTGATAAGATATACAAAGAGAATCTCTATCTTCCTCTTAATTTTTCTGTGAACCTGAAACTTTTCTAATAAATAGTCTTAATTAATGTTTTGTAAAAAACACTTTGAGAAAGTTTTATTAAATAATAAAAAACACAAAATTTTTGGAAAACACGCTGAAAAGCAGACAAACAGAATCGAGCGATGGAGATTTTTAACTGTACTAATAAGAGTCATGGAAACTTATGAGTAAATTCTACCTAATTATAGAAAGATTTCCTAAGGAAATTTATCGACAAATTGTGAAAAATCATACTTGATAGCTGCTTTAATTTGTAATTTAAAAACAATTACCGAGGCAACTTAATTTAATGGTTAAGAGCACAGAATCAGATTGTATATGAAGAACAACTTCCTAATTTTCTAACTGTGGAACCTTTGTCAAGTTACTTAAACTTTCTCTATTTCACATTTTTTCATATATAAAATGGGGATGCTAACAACAGTAAATAATTTGAAGGATTATTTACTGTTTTAGGATTAACTAATGTATTGTTGAAGCAGTTTAACACTATATGGCACAGCTAATATTCAATAATTCAAAATGTTTACTTGTGTATAAAGGCATTATAAAGTTTATCATCTTAATCATTTTAAGTATATAGTTCAAGGGTGCTAGGAACATTGTTGTGTAGCAGATTACTAGTATTTTTTCATCCTGAAGAAATGAAACTCTGTACCTACTGAACAACTCCCCAATTTCCAACGCCCTAAGCCCCTGACTACTTTGTCTCTATAATTTTAACTACTTTAGAAATCTCAAATAGGTGGAATCATACAGTATTTATCTTTTTGTGACTGACTTATTTCACTCAGCACATCTTCAGAATTTGTTCATGTTGTAGTATGTGACGGGATTTCTTTATCTTTTAATGTTGAATAATATTCTATTATATGTATATACCACATTTTCTTTACCCATTCATTCATCTATGGACATTTGAGTTGCTTCTCCCTCCTAGCTTTTGTGAATAATGCTACAATATATATGGTGTACATATACATGGGTGTACAAATATCTTTGTGAGATCCTACTTTTAATTATTTTGGATATATGCCCAGGAGTGAGGTTGCTGGATCATATGGTAATTTTATATTTAAATTTTTGAGGAACCTCCATATTATTTTTCATAACAGCTGCACCATTTTACATTTCCACCAACAGTGCACAAAGGTTCCAATTTCTCCAAATCCTCACCAACACTTATGATTTTCCTTTTTTTACAATAGTGGTTATCCTAATGGTAGCTCATTATAGTTTTACTTTGCATTTTTCTAGTGGTCAGTGATGTTAAGCATCTTTTCATATGCTTGTTGTTGATTATTTGTAAATCTTCATTTGAAAAATATTAATCTAAATTCTTTGCCATTTTTATATTAGAATATTTGTGTTTTATTGTTGTTGTTGAGCTGTAGAAGTTGTTTATACAATTGAGATACTAAGCTTTTATCAAATATATAATTTCTAAATATTTTCTTTCATTCTATAGGTTGCCTTTTTACCTCTGAGGATTGCTTCCTTTGGTGTGCAGAAGATCTAAAGTTGGATGTAGTCCTACTTGTCTGTTTTTGCCTTTGTTGCCTGTATATTTGCTGTCATATCCAAAAATCATTGCCGAATCCTGTCATGAAACCTTTTACTTATGTTTTCCAATAGGAGTTTTATAAGTTTAAGTCTTATTTTTAAGTCTTTCACCTATTAATTAATTTTTGTATGTGCTATAAGGTAAGGGTTCAAATTTATTCTTTTGCACATGGATACTCAGTTTTGCCAGCACCATTTGTTGAAGAGACTATACTTCCCACTGTGTGATCTTGGTAACCTTGTCAAGATCTTTTGATATATGAGAAAGAGTTTATTTCTGAGCTTTCTATTCTGTTACATTGGTCTACGTGTCTGTCTTTATGCCAAGACCATACTGTATTGCTCACTCTAGCTTTGAAATATTTTGAAATCAGAAGTATAAGACCTCCAAGTTCTTTTCCAAGAGTGCTTTGGCAATTAAGGATCTCTTGATATTCCATATGAATTTTAGAATAGACTTTTTTTCTATTTTTGCAAAAATGTCATTGAGATTTTGATAGATTTATTAAATCCATATCTCACTTTGTGTAATATGAATATTTTAACAATATTAAATCTTCCAATTTGTGATTACAGTGTTTCTTTTGACTTATTTGTATCATCTTAAATATTTTCAACATTTTGTAATTCTCAAAATACAAATCTTTTATTTCCTTATTTAATTTTATTCTTCAGTTTATTTTGGTTTATTGTACGTGGGATTGTTTCTTTGGTTATTTTTTGCATTGTTCCTTGTCAGTATATAGAATATACAATACAATTTTTTCTCTGTGTTAAAATGTATCTTGCAACTTTGATGAATTCCTTTAATTAATTTTTGGGGAATCTTTAGTATTTTCTAATTATAAGATCAAGCCATCTACAATCAGAAAAATTTTACTACATTTTTCCAATTTGGGTGCTTTTTATTTGTTTATTTTTCTTCGCCTAATTTCTCTGGCTAGGATTTCCAGTACTATGTTGAATATCAGTTACAAGAGTGAGTATCATGATCTTGTTCCTCATCTTAGAGGAAAAATCAGTTTTTCACCATTAAATAAGAGGTGAGCTGTGGAATTTTTATTTATGGTCTTCATTATGTTAAGATACTTTTCTTCTATTCCTAATTTGTTGAGTTTTTCATCATGATTTTTTATCTTTCATTCTATTAATGTGACATATTATATTGATTGATTTTCTTGTTAAATTATCCTTGCATCCAGGGATAAATCCCACTGGGTCACAGTGTATAAGCCTTTTACTGTGTTGGTGAGTCACTTTGCAGCATTTTGTTGAAAATTTCTTTTTCAGTATTTTATGCTATACTTCAAATAATGATGTGTCCTTTTTAATTCAGAGACCTATGGACAAGTATATTAATACCACACATACTCAACACACAGGTTACATTGAGGGAGTATAATCATAAGACACAAGACCATTAAAAAAGAAAAGAAAAAAAACACATAGCAATTATGTGTCTGTAGTAATTCTGAAATCTAGCTTGTTAAATGCTGCTATGTCTTCCTTCCCTGGGATTAGAAACTGTTCTTTGATTATACCCAGTTCTGCTATTTGGGAGTAGCTCATCAGTCCATTGTTATATTGAAGATTTCTTTATTAATATTAATCAGTGATGTTGGTTTTGTAGTTTTCTTGTAATATTTTTGACTGACTTGGCATCCAGATAATTCTGCTCTTACAAAAATGAGTTTAAAAGTATTCCTTTTTTTTTTTTTGATTTTTAGAAGAGTTTGAGAGGATTGGTGTTAATTCTTTAAAATTTTGTAGAATTCTTTAGTAAAGTAATTTACCCTGGAATTTTTTTCATGAGAAGGTTTTTGACTATTTTTTCTCTTTACTGGCTATAATTCTCTTCAAATTTTTAATTTCTTTATGATTCAGTCTTAATAGGTAAATTTTCCTTGAGATTCATCTATTAATTCTAGATTATCCAATTTGTTGGTATATAATTGTTCATAGATATCTATTTCAATCCTTTTTATTTCTGTAATATCAGTGTAATACATATTATCTTAATTTATGGTTTTAGTTATTTGAGTCTCTCTATTTTAGTTAATTGAGTAAAAGACTTGTCAATTTCATTGATCTTTTTAAAAATTCAGTTTTATAAAATGCTTTTTTCTTTCCTTTTACTTGTTTATCTGTGTCCTTAGATTTAAAGTGTCTTGTAAACAGCATATAGATGGATTTTCTTATCCATTCAGCCACTCCATGTTTTTTGATTGAGGAATTTAATCCGTTGACATTTAAAGTTATTATAGATAGGGAAGAACTTATTATTACCATTTTATTGTTTTCTCTGCGTATTATAGCTATGTTTCATTCTTTTCCTCTCCTGCCTTTTCTGTTTTGTTAATTTTTTTAGTGATATGCTTTAATTCTTTTCTTATTTCTTTTTATGTGTTTTTGTAAGTATTTTCTTTGTGGATATCATGGAGATTACATAAAACATCTTAAATTTATAATTATTCATTTTAAAATAACAACTTAACTTATTGCGTAATGAAACTGTAACCCTTACTACCTCCCCCCTCCACCTTTGCTATTGAAGTCAAAATTACATTCTTTAATGTAAATTTATAGTTTTTATGCTTTTGTATTTTAGTTTCCATGCCTGAATTAAGAGTGATTTACACATCAACACAGTAATACCATGGAATTCTATATTTGTTTATATATTTATCTTTACCAGAAAGCTTTGTATTTCCTTATAATTTTGTTTGGTTATCCAGCATCATTTTATTTCAACTCGAAGAACTCCTATCATTTCTTGTTGGGCAAGTATAGTGGTGATGAACTTCAGTGTTTCTTTATCTGGGAAAGTTTTAATTTTCTCACAGTTTTTGAAGGACAATTCTACTGAGTATAGTAACAGGAACCTTGGCCATCAGTTTTTCTCCCTCTTTCCTGCACTTTAAATATATTATCCTTGCCTGCAAGGCTTTCCCAAAAATCTATTGATTATCTTATGAATATACCTTTTTATGTCATAAAGCCATTTTTCTCTTAATTCTCTATTTTGTTCTGTGACCATTGACAGTTTGATTAGTATGTCTCAGTGTGGGTATCATTGAATTTATAACTGTTAAAATTCATTGAGCTTATTGAATTTGTATGCCCAGTTTCTTCTCAAATATGGGAAGTTTTCAGACACTTTCTTCAAATAGACTTTCAGCCCCTTTATCACTTCTCCTTCTGAGATAAACATAATATGTATATTGGTCCACATGAAAGTGTCCCATAAGCTTCTTTGCTCTCTTCACTTTTATACATTTTTAGTTTCTCTGCCTCAATAATTTCAGATGACCTATCATTAAGTTTGCTAGTCTTTTCTTCTACTTGATCAAGTCTTCTGTTGAACCCTTCTAGTGAGTTTTTCAATGCAGTTATATTCTTCAACTCTGAAATATCTGCTTACTTCTTTTTTATATTTTCTATTTCTTTGTTGATACTCTAATTTTATTTAGTTGTCTGTGTTGATCATCATTTCGTTTAGTTGTCTATCTGTCTACTCTTTTAGCTTATTGAGCATTTTTAAAGTGGTTATTATTGGTTTTATGTTCTGGAGATTTATTTTGTTCTTTTATCCATGCTTCTCTGTATTTGTTTTTGTATGACCTGTGATATTTTCTTGAAATTTGAGCATTTTAAATAAAGCCACTTCTTCCAGTTTTACTGCCTGGTTTCATAAAGGGGAAGAATTTCAATAATAAGCTCAGCTAGAGATTCTGAGGGCCTCTCAAACCTCTCTTAGAGATATTTCTTTTGTGGGTTTGTGCATGTAATTTTCAAGTTAAATTGTTTGTTCCCATTTATTTTTCAGAAGCCAATAACGTCTTGATCCTACTGGTTACTTTTTGTAGTAAGGCAATATCATTGATTATGCAGAAGGCTGCTACATTCGTCTTTTTTCTCAGCAGCTCACAGACATCCAAATGATGTCAGTTCCTGTCAATTGTCCAAGTCAGTTGAGACAGAAACTAGTCCCTCTAAAAACCTCTCTAAAAGTCAGAATTTTGCACACATGTTCCACTTTTTCTCTCCCTCCTTAAGAAGAAGTCAGAAGTCAGAAGTTTTTCCCAGCCACACTTTGCTTTGTAGTGTAGGGCTCTGGCAAGTAAATGCAATGAACTTTTTACTTGCTTTAATGGTTCTAGATATGCACTTGCCTGTGGTTGCTGCAGCCTATTAACTGAAGTTCTCACAGAGTCAATTGGGCTATATATTTTTGGTAAGTCTGTGTTTTCATGGAATAAAGATAGCTTATGGCTTTTTATTCCATCACTTTGCTGACATCATTCCCAATATTAAACAACAATATTATTATCATTATGCAAATAACATTATTGACATTAGGTAGATTATTGTATTTTATAATTAAAAATAAAAATAAATACTCCATATGAGTATGTATTATTTCATTATTGTCAAAAAATTTTATTATATTTGTATTTGGTTACTCAAAAGTAACTTCCTGGTTTGTAAAACAAAACTACTCACAAGGGCTTGTTTGGATCCTATGACAATGGGGACTTGTAGTCAAGAAAGTAAATGAAAATATTTTTATAGATATGAGATCAATGACCAACTCATGAACTTATACATGTAAAGGAAGAAGAATGATCTTCAACTATTAATAACAGTGTGAGCAATAGAAATCAAAAAATTCAAAAAAATCTGCAGAAATTTAAGAAACAAGGTAATAATAAGTGACATGGGTAGACTAGAAATATTTGGTAATTACTAATCTATCCAGAACTGAAGTTATAGCCACATTTCAAATACTGATTTGATTTTGATAAACTTTTCCTTTGAATTTAAGTGTATTAAAAATGTGTGGGAAGATTTTCTGTGTAGAAAATTGCTATGACAAACTAAATGCTTAAAAGTCAGTGAATGTTAAAGTAAACTGTATTATATCAGAGAAATGAAAAACAAGGCCACTAAATGTAAAAATAAATTATGTTGTACAGGTTCATAAAAAATCTATAATAATTTAACAGCAAAAAAGAAAACATTAATATAACTGCAAATCTATTACAATGTATAACTTTTAATTCTGAGAGAATGTCACAAGCAAAAAAATGTTAAAATAGTGTGGCTGCAGGAACTTTTATACAAGAAAGTAGATGAAAAATTTTCTATGGAGATACAAGATCAATGTTCAAATGATTACTTTCCACATGGAAAGGGAGAAAGAGAATATGCTTAGTACTATGATTAGATAAGAATGCTGCAGAGTTTCTGGTCAAGATGGTGGAGTAAATATTACTCATCCATAAAAAAAAAAAACAAAATAAAATTCTCATAAGCATTAGTGCAATCCTCATCAAAATCCCATTGACATTTTTTTAAAAGAAATAGAACAAAAAAATCATCAGATTTGTATGGAAGAAAAGAAAAGTCCCTGGGTTGCAAAAGCCATCTTGAGAAAAAAGAACGAGGCTGGAGGCATCACTCTGCCCGACTTCAAATTATACTACAAAGCGACAGTAATCAAAATGTCATATTTTTTTTTATTGGCAGAAAAACAAACACACAGACCAGGGGAATAGAAAAACAAACACACAGACCAGGGGAATGAGTCCAGAAATAAACCCATATTTCATGGGAAAATAATTTTCAACACAAAAGTCAGAAACATACAGTGGAGAAAGGAAAGCTTCTTCTATAAATGGTGCTGGGAAAACTGGAAAGCCATTTGCAAAAGAATGAAAGTAGACTGTTTTCTATCACCACACACCAAAATTAACTCAAAATGGATTAAGGACCTGAATATAAGACCTGAAACAATAAAATGCATAGAAGAAAACATAGGAACTAAACTCATGGACTTTGGACTTAAAGAGGATTTTATGAATTTGATCTCAAGCAAGGGAAGTAAAAGCTAAAGTAAATCAATGAGACTATATCAAACTAACAAAGTTCTGCTTGTCAACAAGATAAAGAGACAACCATTTGAATGGGAAAATATATTTGCAAGCAATGCCTCTGATAAGGGCCTAATATCTAAAATATACAAAAATCTCATAAAACTCAATAACAACAAACAGACAAACAAACAAACAAACAAACAAGCAAATGATCCAATCAAAAAATGGGCAGAAGACCTGAACAGACACTTCTCCCTAGAGGACATACAAATGGCCAACAAGTATATGAAAAGATGCTCAACATCACTAGCTATTAGGGAAGTGCAAATCAAAACCACAATGAGATACTATTCTCACACCTGTTAAAATAGCTACAATCAACAGGACAAATAACAAAAAATGTTGGAGAGGATGCAGAGAAAAAGGAACCCTCATACACTACCGGTGGGGCTGCAAAATGGTGCAGCCACTATGGAAAACAGTATGGAGGTTTCTCAAAAAACTAAGAATTGATCTACCATATGATCCAGCAATCCCTCTACTGGGTATTTACCCCAAAGACTTGAAAACCCATATCCAAAATGATATTTGCACACTGATGTTCATGGCAGCATTATTCACACTGGCCAGAACGTGGAAGCAACCGAAGTGTCCTATAATAGCTGATTGGCTAAAGAAGCTGTGGAACATATATACTCACTCATAGGAGTTGAAATACTACCATTTGCGACAACATGGATGGACCTCGAGATAATTATTCTAAGCGAAATAAGCCAGACAGAAAAAGTTGAAAATCACATGATATCACTTATATGTGGAATATAAACCTTAAGCAACAAATGAACAGGACAAACAGAGACTCAGGGCCATGGACAATGGACTAGCAGTTACCAGAGGGTAGTGGGTGGGGAAGGAGAGGAGAGGTAGATGTGGTAAAGGGGGTCAAATATACGGGGTTAGGGGAGGGTGAAGTGGGTAAAGGGGATCAAATTAAGGTAGCTGAAGTAAACTGGACTTTGAGTGGTAATCACACAATGGAATATACAGATGTCAAATGATAATGTACACCTGAAAATTATATAATTGTATTAACCAATGTTACCCCAATAATCTTAATTTAAAAATGCAATCTGTATTTTTGAGCTAGTTTCTGCCATTTGATTATCCTGTTCTTTAGATTCCACATATAACATTTTGTCTTTCTTTGTCTGACTTACTCCACTCAGCACAATATCCTCTAGATTGATCCATGTTGTTGCAGATGGCAAAATTTCATTCGTTTTTATGGCTGAGCAATATTCCTTGGTATATATGTATGACCTCTTCTTTGTCAATTTATCCATTGATGGACACCCAGATTGCCTCCATATCTTGACTATTGTAAATAGTGATGTAACAAACATATGAATGCACATGTCCCTTCAAAGTAGTGTTTTGGGTTTCTTGGAATAAATACCCACAAGTGGAATTGCTGGGTATTTCTTTATTTCCTGTTACAAATTTTGTTTTAAAGTCTATTCTGTCTGATATAAGTATTGCTATGTCGGCAATACTTATAGTATGTGTCAGATTTTTTTACTTATTTCTATTTTCATGAAATATTTCTTGTTCATCCCTTTACTTTCAGTTTGTGTGTATTTTGATGTGACATGAGTCTCTTGTAGGAAGTATATGTAATGGTCTTGTTTTCTTATCCATTCTGCCACTCTATCTTTCACTTGGAGCATTTAATTCATATACATGTTAAGTAATTGTTAATAGATATATAGTTATTGCCATTTTAGTATTCATATTTTTTTTATCTCTTTTCTTCTTTTTAATGAAGTTCTTAAACATTTCTTGTAATACTGCCTTGGAGATAGTGAACTCTTTTAGTTTTTCCTTGTCTGGGAAGTTCTTTATCTGTCCTTTGATTCTAAATGATAGCTTTACTGGGTAGAGTAATCTTGGTTGCAAGTCTTGATTTTCATCATTTTAAATATTGCCTGCCAATCCCTTCCAACCTGCAAAGTTTGTGTTGCGATGTCAGCTGACAGTTTTATGGAAGCTCCCCTACAGGTAACAAACTGCTTTTCTCTTACTGCTTTACAAATACTCTCTCTGCCTTTAAACTTTGGCATTTTAATTATGATGTAGCTTGCTGTGGGCCCATTTGGGTTCATCTTGTTTGAAACTCTTTGAGCTTTCTGGGCTTCTATATCTATTTCCCTCAGCAGGTTAATAAAATTTTCCATGATTATTTCTTTAAATAGATTTCCAATTCCTTGCTCACTCTCTTCTCCTTCTGGTATCTTTATCACGCAATTGTTGGTATGCTTGACATTGTCCCAGAGGCTCCTTAAACTATCCTCTTATTTTTGAATTATTTTTTGTTGTTGTTCTGATTGGATGGTTTTTGCTACCTTCTCTTCTTAATCACTTATTTGATCCTCTGCTTCATCTAATCTACTGCTAATTCCCCCCAAATTATTTTTCAATTCAGTTATTGTATTCATTTTGACTTTTTTTAAGTTTTCCATCTTCACTTTTATGTTTTCTATCTCTTTGTTAAAGTTTTCACTGAGTTCATCTATTCTTCCCCTAAGTTCATTGAGCATCCTTATAACCAACATTTTGAACTCTGCATCTGATAAATTGCTTGTCTCCATTTTGTTTAGATCTTTTTTTTTTTTCTGGAGTTTTTTCTGTTATTTCATTTGAGACATGTTTCTTTGTCTTCTCATTTGGCTAGCTACATTTTTTTTTCTATGTATAAGGTAGAGTTGCTACATCTCTTGGTGTTAGTAGAGTGGTTTCATACAGTAAGTGATCTGTGAGTCCAGTGGCACAGTCTTCTCTGCTCACCTGAGCTGGCTGCTCCAGGTATGTTCCTTGTATGGACTGTGTGTACTCTCCTGTTGTAGTTGAGCCTTGGTTGCTGATACTCATCAATAGGAGCTTGGCCCTCAGGCTGATTGATTATGATGACTGGCCATGACCCGTGGAGGAGCCATTGTGCAGAGGCTGACTGCGCAGAGCAGGATTTGCTTTGGCAGGGCTCTGGTGCCTGCCCTGTGTGCCCTTTGGGTGTGGTGTCTTCAGATGTGACCCAGGTAGTGCTCTGGCTCAGAACAAAGCCGGTCACCAGGCATGTAGGCCAGGGACCCCTGGGAAGGACCCTGCTTCAGGCCAAGTTCAGTTGCAGCCTGTGTCCTGCCCTGGGCCACTTAGCATGAGCCACAGAGTAATTCATAGATGGCTGCCACCCATGCTGGGCTTGGAAGTGACTCAAGAGGCCAAGGCACAAACTGAGGTCAGCCGCTGCTAGTTACAAACATGCAGCTGCTCAGCAAGGGGTATGAATCACCTGTGGCCAGAAGCTGCTTGTTTAAGTTTTGTGAACCTTTGAGAGGTTTTAGAAAAGTCTGCAGCATGAGCCAAGACAGCCTGTTTGTATGGAAAATCCACTGGAAGCAACTTGAATGGACTCACAAGTTGAGAGAGATGGGGTCTCAGGGAATCACCAGGGCAGGGTGATTTGTGTTAACTACTTTGCCAGAGACTCAGATATGGTGGCTGCCTGGGTCTGCAAGCCTGGTTGAGGAGGACTCAATAAAAGAACTGTGCCCTCTCCCAGCTCTTCCGTCTAAGAGAAAGCTGCCCCTCTAGCCCTCATCCTGAAGCCAGACAACTCAGTTCCTCCCTATATGTCCCTAGCGTTTTCTGAGCTGCTTCCCCAGCACTGGAGCCCAGAGAGAGTGAGTCAGTCACTAGAAAGTCTGTGTGAAACTCTTAAAAAGAAGTCTGCAATTTCCTCAGTACTCCATCTCACCCAGCTACAATCTTTGCTGGTTTTCACAGCCAAAAGTTGTGGAACTTCTCTTTCTGGCACTGGAATCCTGGACTGCAGAGCCAGGTGTGGAGCTGGAACACTGCTTTCTTAGAGGGACCTCCACAGCTGAGATATTCCTCCTTATTCTCAGCTGCTACACACAGGTGTGGGATCAACTAGTTTTGTGTCTCCATTCCTTCTACCAGTCTTGAGTTGGCCTGTTCTGTGTCTCCAGTTGTAGAACTTGTAGACTTCAGGTGACTCCCAATGATCACTGTTCTGTAGTTTAGTTATAATTTTGATATGGTTTTGAGAAGAGCCAAACACAATATTTACCTGCTCCACCATATATA